>NW_027199626.1:5000-29916 GCF_038502225.1 Cherax quadricarinatus | reverse complement strand
TTTTTACTGATACAATTATCTTTTTTTCAGTGTCGGGTGTTTAATTTTTGGGGGTTAATTGAACTACCGGGGTTTGTGCGGATAAACGAGGTGGGGGGTGGGGGGAGGGGAGACGGTCGGGTTAACGGGGTCCAAACGCGTGTTTTTTGTTTTGGTTGTGACGTCACTGGGTGGGCGTGGCCCCTCCCTCCCAGTCAGTCACTGTGTTCCACAATGCTGTTATTGTAAGGGGGGTTGATTCACAGCTCCTGGTCCCTCCCTCCCAGTCAGTCACTGTGCTCGACTAGTTGTTACTGTAAGGGGGTTGATTCACAGCTCCTGGCCCCTCCCTCCCAGTCCGTCACTGTGCTCGCCTAATTACTACAAGGGGTCGAGTTACAGTTCCTGATCCTTCACTCCCTGCTCAAAGAGCTTTGTCATATCTCTTCTTAAAGCTATGTATGTGTGTGTGGGGGAATGTATGTATGTGGGCATGTGTGTGGGGGCATGTATGTATGTAGGCATGTGTTTGGGGGCATGTATGTGGGTATGTGTGTTTCCACCTCCTCTTCCTTCTACAGATCACTTGAGAAGATAAACTCCATAGTTCAATTCAACTCTTCTCCCTCTCCTCACTCTTCTCCCTCTCCTCACTCTTCTCCCTCAAATCCCTTCCTTCACGTCTCCTCTCTTATCTCACGCCTCCCCTCACCCTCCCCTCTCCCTCTCTCTCTTCGAACTTCTAACTCTTTCTTTCCGCTCCTCTCTTATTTCCCCTCCCTCACACCCCTCTTCTCTCTTTTTCTCCTCAGATGTATGTGTGTGTGTTGTGTAACCTGTCTGTCTGTCTATCTGTTACTACACTGGAAAGAGATAGATAGATAGATATATATATATATATATATATATATATATATATATATAGAGAGAGAGAGAGACTGCCATCCCTACACACCTAGAAACGGCGTTGTTCCAGCTGTACATAAACACTAGTAGCACTGTACTAGCATGTACAATGTACAGACGTCAGTCACAACATGCAGACACCATCAGCTTACTGATGGTTAATATCAACTCTCTTCTCCTTCAACATATATGTCATAATTGGTGACCTGAACCAGCGTCTTATACCCAGGAAGTTTGATGACTTAACATGTGTGGCACCTACCTCGACCCAGTAGTCAGTCATCTGTCAGCAGGTACAGTCACTTGTCAAGCCCAGGTGTTGACTTAACATGTGTGGCTCCTATGATATGAGAGGCATCCTACAAGGCTTGGAGATGGTATGAGAGGCATCCCACAAGGCTTGAAGATGGCATGAGAGGCATCCCACAAGGCTTGGAGATGGTATGAGAGGCATCCCACAAGGCTTGAAGATGGTATGAGAGGCATCCCACAAGGCTTGGAGATGGTATGAGAGGCATCCCACAAGGCTTGAAGATGGTATGAGAGGCATCCCACAAGACTTGAAGATGGTATGAGAGGCATCCCACAAGGCTTGGAGATGGTATGAGAGGCATCCTACAAGGCTTGAAGATGGTATGAGAGGCATCCTACAAGGCTTGAAGATGGTATGAGAGGCATCCCACAAGGCTTGGAGATAGTATGAGAGGCATCCCACAAGGCTTGAAGATGGTATAAGAGGCATCCCACAAGGCTTGGAGATGTTATGAGAGGCATCCCACAAGGCTTGAAGATGGTAAGAGAGGCATCCCACAAGGCTTGGAGATGGTATGAGAGGGATCCTACAAGGCTTGGAGATGGTATGAGAGGCATCCTACAAGACTTGAAGATGGTATGAGAGGCATCCCACAAGGCTTGGAGATGGTATGAGAGGCATCCTACAAGGCTTGGAGATGGTATGAGAGGCATCCCACAAGGCTTGGAGATGGTATGAGAGGCATCCTACAAGGCTTGAAGATGGTATAAGAGACATCCTACAAGGCTTGGAGATGGTATAAGAGACATCCTACAAGGCTTGAAGATGGTATAAGAGACATCCTACAAGGCTTGAAGATGGTATAAGAGACATCCCACAAGGCTTGAAGATGGCATGAGAGGCATCCCACAAGACTTGAAGATGGTATGAGAGGCATCCTACAAGGCTTGAAGATGGTATGAGAGGCATCCTACAAGACTTGAAGATGGTATGAGAGGCATCCCACAAGGCTTGGAGATGGTATGAGAGGCATCCCACAAGACTTGAAGATGGTATGAGAGGCATCCCACAAGGCTTGGAGATGGTAAGAGAGGCATCCCACAAGGCTTGGAGATGGTATGAGAGGCATCCTACAAGGCTTGGAGATGGTATGAGAGGCATCCCACAAGGCTTGAAGATGGTATGAGAGGCATCCTACAAGGCTTGGAGATGGTATGAGAGGCATCCCACAAGACTTGAAGATGGCATGAGAGGCATCCCACAAGACTTGAAGATGGCATGAGAGGCATCCCACAAGACTTGAAGATGGCATGAGAGGCATCCCACAAGGCTTGGAGATGGTATGAGAGGCATCCCACAAGACTTGAAGATGGTATAAGAGGCATCCCACAAGACTTGAAGATGGCATGAGAGGCATCCCACAAGACTTGAAGATGGTATGAGAGGCATCCCACAAGACTTGAAGATGGTATGAGAGGCATCCCACAAGACTTGAAGATGGTATGAGAGGCATCCTACAAGGCTTGAAGATGGTATGAGAGGCATCCCACAAGACTTGAAGATGGTATGAGAGGCATCCCACAAGACTTGAAGATGGTATGAGAGGCATCCCACAAGGCTTGAAGATGGTATGAGAGGCATCCCACAAGACTTGAAGATGGTATGAGAGGCATCCCACAAGACTTGAAGATGGTATGAGAGGCATCCTACAAGGCTTGAAGATGGTATAAGAGGCATCCTACAAGGCTTGAAGATGGTATAAGAGGCATCCCACAAGGCTTGAAGATGGTATAAGAGGCATCCCACAAGGCTTGGAGATGGTATGAGAGGCATCCCACAAGGCTTGAAGATGGTATGAGAGACATCCTACAAGGCTTGGAGATGGTATGAGAGACATCCTACAAGGCTTGGAGATGTTATGAGAGGCATCCCACAAGGCTTGAAGATGGTATGAGAGACATCCTACAAGGCTTGGAGATGGTATGAGAGACATCCTACAAGGCTTGGAGATGGTATGAGAGACATCCTACAAGGCTTGGAGATGGTATGAGAGACATCCTACAAGGCTTGGAGATGTTATGAGAGGCATCCCACAAGGCTTGAAGATGGTATAAGAGACATCCTACAAGGCTTGGAGATGTTATGAGAGGCATCCTACAAGGCTTGAAGATGGTATAAGAGGCATCCTACAAGGCTTGAAGATGGTATAAGAGACATCCTACAAGGCTTGAAGATGGTATAAGAGACATCCTACAAGGCTTGAAGATGGTATAAGAGACATCCTACAAGGCTTGAAGATGGTATAAGAGGCATCCTACAAGGCTTGAAGATGGTATAAGAGACATCCTACAAGGCTTGAAGATGGTATAAGAGGCATCCTACAAGGCTTGAAGATGGTATAAGAGACATCCTACAAGGCTTGAAGATGGTATAAGAGGCATCCTACAAGGCTTGAAGATGGTATAAGAGACATCCTACAAGGCTTGAAGATGGTATAAGAGACATCCTACAAGGCTTGAAGATGGTATAAGAGATGGTATAAGAGACATCCTACAAGGCTTGAAGATGGTATAAGAGACATCCTACAAGGCTTGAAGATGGTATAAGAGACATCCTACAAGGCTTGAAGATGGTATAAGAGGCATCCTACAAGGCTTGAAGATGGTATAAGAGACATCCTACAAGGCTTGAGGATGGTATAAGAGACATCCTACAAGGCTTGGTATAGAGACATCCTACAAGGCTTATGGTATAAGAGACATCCTACAAGGCTTGAAGATGGTATAAGAGGCATCCTACAAGGCTTGAAGATGGTATAAGAGGCATCCTACAAGGCTTGAAGATGGTATAAGAGACATCCTACAAGGCTTGAAGATGGTATAAGAGACATCCTACAAGGCTTGAAGATGGTATAAGAGACATCCTACAAGGCTTGAAGATGGTATAAGAGACATCCTACAAGGCTTGAAGATGGTATAAGAGACATCCTACAAGGCTTGAAGATGGTATAAGAGGCATCCTACAAGGCTTGAAGATGGTATAAGAGGCATCCTACAAGGCTTGAAGATGGTATAAGAGGCATCCTACAAGGCTTGAAGATGGTATAAGAGGCATCCTACAAGGCTTGAAGATGGTATAAGAGACATCCTACAAGGCTTGAAGATGGTATAAGAGGCATCCTACAAGGCTTGAAGATGGTATAAGAGGCATCCTACAAGGCTTGAAGATGGTATAAGAGGCATCCTACAAGGCTTGAAGATGGTATAAGAGACATCCTACAAGGCTTGAAGATGGTATAAGAGATGGTATAAGAGGCATCCTACAAGGCTTGAAGATGGTATAAGAGACATCCTACAAGGCTTGAAGATGGTATAAGAGACATCCTACAAGGCTTGAAGATGGTATAAGAGACATCCTACAAGGCTTGAAGATGGTATAAGAGGCATCCTACAAGGCTTGAAGATGGTATAAGAGACATCCTACAAGGCTTGAAGATGGTATAAGAGACATCCTACAAGGCTTGAAGATGGTATAAGAGACATCCTACAAGGCTTGAAGATGGTATAAGAGGCATCCTACAAGGCTTGAAGATGGTATAAGAGACATCCTACAAGGCTTGAAGATGGTATAAGAGACATCCTACAAGGCTTGAAGATGGTATAAGAGGCATCCTACAAGGCTTGAAGATGGTATAAGAGACATCCTACAAGGCTTGAAGATGGTATAAGAGACATCCTACAAGGCTTGAAGATGGTATAAGAGACATCCTACAAGGCTTGAAGATGGTATAAGAGGCATCCCACAAGGCTTGAAGATGGTATAAGAGGCATCCTACAAGGCTTGAAGATGGTATAAGAGACATCCTACAAGGCTTGAAGATGGTATAAGAGGCATCCTACAAGGCTTGAAGATGGTATAAGAGACATCCTACAAGGCTTGAAGATGGTATAAGAGACATCCTACAAGGCTTGAAGATGGTATAAGAGACATCCCACAAGGCTTGAAGATGGTATAAGAGACATCCTACAAGGCTTGAAGATGGTATAAGAGACATCCTACAAGGCTTGAAGATGGTATAAGAGGCATCCTACAAGGCTTGAAGATGGTATAAGAGACATCCTACAAGGCTTGAAGATGGTATAAGAGGCATCCTACAAGGCTTGAAGATGGTATAAGAGACATCCTACAAGGCTTGAAGATGGTATAAGAGACATCCTACAAGGCTTGAAGATGGTATAAGAGACATCCTACAAGGCTTGAAGATGGTATAAGAGACATCCTACAAGGCTTGAAGATGGTATAAGAGGCATCCTACAAGGCTTGAAGATGGTATAAGAGACATCCTACAAGGCTTGAAGATGGTATAAGAGACATCCTACAAGGCTTGAAGATGGTATAAGAGACATCCTACAAGGCTTGAAGATGGTATAAGAGGCATCCTACAAGGCTTGAAGATGGTATAAGAGACATCCTACAAGGCTTGAAGATGGTATAAGAGACATCCTACAAGGCTTGAAGATGGTATAAGAGACATCCTACAAGGCTTGAAGATGGTATAAGAGACATCCTACAAGGCTTGAAGATGGTATAAGAGACATCCTACAAGGCTTGAAGATGGTATAAGAGGCATCCTACAAGGCTTGAAGATGGTATAAGAGACATCCTACAAGGCTTGAAGATGGTATAAGAGGCATCCTACAAGGCTTGAAGATGGTATAAGAGACATCCTACAAGGCTTGAAGATGGTATAAGAGGCATCCTACAAGGCTTGAAGATGGTATAAGAGGCATCCTACAAGGCTTGAAGATGGTATAAGAGACATCCTACAAGGCTTGAAGATGGTATAAGAGGCATCCTACAAGGCTTGAAGATGGTATAAGAGACATCCTACAAGGCTTGAAGATGGTATAAGAGACATCCTACAAGGCTTGAAGATGGTATAAGAGACATCCTACAAGGCTTGAAGATGGTATAAGAGACATCCTACAAGGCTTGAAGATGGTATAAGAGACATCCTACAAGGCTTGAAGATGGTATAAGAGGCATCCTACAAGGCTTGAAGATGGTATAAGAGACATCCTACAAGGCTTGAAGATGGTATAAGAGACATCCTACAAGGCTTGAAGATGGTATAAGAGACATCCTACAAGGCTTGAAGATGGTATAAGAGGCATCCTACAAGGCTTGAAGATGGTATAAGAGGCATCCTACAAGGCTTGAAGATGGTATAAGAGGCATCCTACAAGGCTTGAAGATGGTATAAGAGACATCCTACAAGGCTTGAAGATGGTATAAGAGACATCCTACAAGGCTTGAAGATGGTATAAGAGACATCCTACAAGGCTTGAAGATGGTATAAGAGGCATCCTACAAGGCTTGAAGATGGTATAAGAGACATCCTACAAGGCTTGAAGATGGTATAAGAGACATCCTACAAGGCTTGAAGATGGTATAAGAGGCATCCTACAAGGCTTGAAGATGGTATAAGAGGCATCCTACAAGGCTTGAAGATGGTATAAGAGGCATCCTACAAGGCTTGAAGATGGTATAAGAGACATCCTACAAGGCTTGAAGATGGTATAAGAGACATCCTACAAGGCTTGAAGATGGTATAAGAGACATCCTACAAGGCTTGAAGATGGTATAAGAGACATCCTACAAGGCTTGAAGATGGTATAAGAGACATCCTACAAGGCTTGAAGATGGTATAAGAGACATCCTACAAGGCTTGAAGATGGTATAAGAGGCATCCTACAAGGCTTGAAGATGGTATAAGAGACATCCTACAAGGCTTGAAGATGGTATAAGAGACATCCTACAAGGCTTGAAGATGGTATAAGAGACATCCTACAAGGCTTGAAGATGGTATAAGAGACATCCTACAAGGCTTGAAGATGGTATAAGAGGCATCCCACAAGGCTTGAAGATGGTATAAGAGGCATCCTACAAGGCTTGAAGATGGTATAAGAGGCATCCCACAAGGCTTGAAGATGGTATAAGAGGCATCCCACTATGTATAACACCATCCCAGGATGACTCAAGTCTGTAACATGTTCCTACAACATAATGACATCAACGAAACAAGAACACAATAGAAATAAGTGAGTTTATCTGACATTTCTGGGTCATCCCAGGTTGTCATCCCAGGTTGTCATCCCAGGTTGTCATCCCAGGTTGTCATCCCAGGTTGTCATCCCAGGTTGTCATCCCAGGTTGTCATCCCAGGTTGTCATCCCAGGTTGTCATCCCAGGTTGTCATCCCAGGTTGTCATCCCAGGTTGTCATCCCAGGTTGTAAATGAAGTTACTAACCTTAACCTAATCTTGTAAAACACTGAATAAAAAAAAAGAGAGCGCAATCGGTAATGCATTCAGCTCATACACTGAGGTCCGGGGATCGATCCCCGGTACGGGTGAAAATACTAGGTCGTGTTTCCTTAAGACACTTGCTGTCCCTGTTCACCTATAAGTAAAATAGGTACCGGTGGTAGTGGACTGGTGTGGGTCGTATCCTGGGTACAAATTAACCTAATTTGCGGGAAATGTTCTGCATAACAAGCAGCTTTCTATATAGTAGTATGTTACTGATGTCAGCTATGGTCTGTATAAGTTGTATCATGAAGGTGAGAGTAGGGGAGAGTAGGGAAGAGAGAGATGACATGAAGGTGAGAGTAGGGGAGAGTAGGGAAGAGAGAGACGACATGAAGGTGAGAGTAGAGGGGAGAGAGACGACACGAAGGTGAGAGTAGGGGATAGATAGATAGAGAGAGAGAGAGGCGACAGGTGGCGTTCCTCAAGGATTAGAGATAAGACCCACACTGTTTGTGAGAGATGTTCCTGCCAGAGACCTTCCTCCCCCCCTCCCATTTCACATTCCCTCCCCCTCCACCTTCACCTACCCCCTCCCTCTCTCCAGTGAGGTTTAGTGAGAACCTACCAACGTAATAATAATAATAATAATAATAATAATAATAATAATAATAATAATAATAATAATAATAATAATCACAGCTTGATCAGTGGTGAAGTGTGCAGTTGACGGCAGTCTTATGGGAAGGGGAGGAAGTAAGGGGGACGGAAGAAAAGGGAAAGGGGAGCTACGGGGGGGGGGTAGATTCCTTGATTATTTTTCCTGTTGTGACGCTTCTTGAAAGGTCATCATGGAGGGGGGCAGGGGGACGGGGGAGGGGGACGGGGGAGGGGGAGGGGGAGGAGACATAAGTAATTAATGTTTCGTATTCTTTAGCCCATTTTCCTTCATGTCACCTGTCAAGAAAACTGTCAAGACACCTGTCAATTTACCTGTCGAAACACCTGTCAAGAAATCTGTAAAGACACCTGTCAATTTACCTGTCGAAACACCTGTCAAGAAAGCTGTCTAGAAAGCTGTCAATTTACCTGTCGAAACACCTGTCAAGAAAGCTGTAAAGACATCTGTCAATTTACTTGTCGAAACACCTGTCAAGAAATCTGTCAAGACACCTGTCAATTTACCTGTCGAAACACCTGTCAAGAAATCTGTCAAGACACCTGTCAATTTACCTGTCGAAACACCTGTCAAGAAATCTGTAAAGACACCTGTCAATTTATCTGTCGAAACACCTGTCAAGAAATGTGTCAAGACACCT
This sequence comes from Cherax quadricarinatus, assembly GCF_038502225.1. NCBI lineage: Eukaryota > Metazoa > Arthropoda > Malacostraca > Decapoda > Parastacidae > Cherax > Cherax quadricarinatus. Next base: position 21,151 of record NW_027199626.1, on the reverse strand, counting down.
GTCAATTTACCTGTCGAAACACTTGTCAAGAAATCTGTCAAGACACCTTTTCAATTTACCTGTCGAAACACCTGTCAATTTATCTGTCGAAACACCTGTCAAGAAAGCTGTCAAGACACCTGTCAATTTACCTGTCGAAACACCTGTCAAGAAAGCTGTCAAGACACCTGTCAATTTGCCTGTCGAAACACCTGTCAATAAATCTGTCAAGACACCTGTCAATTTACCTGTAGAAACACCTGTCAAGAAAGCTGTCAAGACACCTGTCATTTTACCTGTCGAAACACCTGTCAAATAAGCTGTCAAGACACCTGTCAATTTACCTGTAGAAACACCTGTCAAGAAAGCTGTCAAGACACCTGTCAAAACGCCTGTCAAGAAAGCTGTCAAAACACCTGTCAATTTACCTGTCGAAACACCTGTCAAGAAAGCTGTCAAGACACCTGTCAATTTATCTGTCGAAACACCTGTCAAGAAATCTGTCAAGACACCTGTCAATTTACCTGTCGAAACACCTGTCAAGAAAGCTGTCAAGACACCTGTCAATTTACCTGTCAAAACACCTGTCAAGAAATCTGTCAAGACACCTGTCAATTTATCTGTCGAAACACCTATCAAGAAATCTGTCAAGACACCTGTCAATTTACCTGTCGAAACACCTGTCAAGAAAGCTGTCAAGACACCTGTCAATTTATCTGTCGAAATACCTGTCAAGAAATCTGTCAAGACACCTGTCAATTTACCTGTCGAAACACCTGTCAAGAAAGCTGTCAAGACACCTGTCAATTTACCTGTCGAAACACCTGTCAATTTACCTGTCGAAACACCTGTCAAGAAAGCTGTCAAGACACCTGTCAATTTATCTGTCTAAACACCTGTCAAGAAATCTGTCAAGGCACCTGTCAATTTACCTGTCGAAACACCTGTCAAGAAAGCTGTCAAGACACCTGTCAATTTACCTGTCGAAACACCTGTCAATTTACCTGTCGAAACACCTGTCAAGAAACCTGTCAATTTACCTGTCGAAACACCTGTACAGAAAGCTGTCAAAACACCTGTCAATTTATCTGTCGAAACACCTATCAAGAAATCTGTCAAGACACCTGTCAATTTACCTGTCGAAATACCTGTCAAGAAATCTGTCAAGACACCTGTCAATTTACCTGTCGAAATACCTGTCAAGAAATCTGTCAAGACACCTGTCAATTTACCTGTCGAAACACCTGTCAAGAAAGCTGTCAAGACACCTGTCAATTTATCTGTCGAAATACCTGTCAAGAAATCTGTCAAGACACCTCAGTTTTGTAGATATATACACAGAAGACAGTGGAAGGTGTGGTAACCAGTCTTAACTGTGAGAGGAACTACGGTAACACATTCTCTCCCTTCCTCCCTCACTTCTTCTCTCCCTTCCTCCCTCACTTCTTCTCTCCCTTCCTCCCTCACTTCTTCTCTCCCTTCCTCCCTCACTTCTTCTCTCCCTTCCTCCCTCACTTCTTCTCTCCCTTCCTCCCTCACTTCTTCTCTCCCTTCCTCCCTCACTTCTTCTCTCCCTTCCTGTTACAAAAAACGCGATTCTAAAAGCTTAGAGATCTCCAGGTAATACTAGTAAGGACTGCCCTTCTAGCATCCAGCCTGTTACTGGGTTTTCGTAACAATTAGTCAGTATCCTTGTCCAATTATCCATAAGAATTCAGTATGATTCAATAGTGCTTCAGGATTACAACTGGCAGGCTACTAACTAGATTATTATTATTATTATAATCAAGGGGGAAGCGCTAAACCCGGAGGATTATACAGCGCCTGGGGGGGTGGATGTGGAAGGTATTCAGGCTTAATTCGGGGAACTGGAGCACAGATCCAATTCCCTAAATCAAGAGCCCCTCACCAACATCAAGGAACCTTCCTTGAGGGGTTCTAACTAGAGAAATTAAAATTTAATAAATTTATTAAGTCTAGAGGTATATTATCAAATTAAATTAAATTAAATTAATCACAGTAATCAAAATAATATCACATCTCTCGAGTTCAATATTATTGTGCTGAAAGCACATACACATTTATAATTCTTAAGTACCGTCTGGTACATTAACATTTAATGAGATATTACAAATATGTACAAGTAACTATGTATATGTAAGTGCTCTAAGTAGTTCTCTGTCTCACGACTCGACTAGACTTAAACAAGTGACTGACAAAGTCCTCACATAAACTAACTTCTTGACCGACTGGCAACCAGAACAGTCTGCTTGAACAATAAAAAGAATGCTAAGCCCAATAGCAATACAACAAGCAACTGCAACACAGAATCAGGAACAAGGAGATAATATAACGACACTAAGTAGGGACCATCTGCAGATCCTCCACAGAAGTCACAAAACTCCCATACTACTGAATCTAAGTTTAGCATAAGAAAATACCCGTCTGTGACAATACACAGAAACCAGTACAAATTAAGTCAGAAGCTATAGCTTAGGACCTGAGATGCTCAGAGTGTCTAAGCGACACAAAACCTCAGTACAACGTCGAAAATCACTAAGTCTATACAAGGTTCTGTGAACAGAGTTCTACAGAACTAACAAGAATAATGAGACAGACAATCTGTCCAACCAACAAGCGAGTCTAGACCAGACTGAATACTTCAGGCGAGGTGAGAACACCCCCCCTCGATCATGTGATAGCCCCGTGGACAGCACAGCTCAGAAGCCGGCAGAATAACGAGCAAAGAGTGATAATTACAGTAGTTAGACAATCAAGACTTGAACTGAGCACATAATATGTTACATCCTACCTAACAAAGGAAACTACGTCAAATAACAATATAAAACAATACATTTACGATTTAGCTATTATCGCAAATATAAGCAATATAAAATTAAATGAAAAAGTAATAATTATATATATATATATAATAATCATTGCAACCATTCAGGGGTTGCAACACTTCCTCCCTTACTTCTTCCCTCCCTTCCTCCCTTACTTCTTCCCTCCCTTCCTCCCTCACCTCTTCCCTCCCTTCCTCCCCCCCTTCTTCCCTCCCTTCCTCCCTTACTTCTTCCCTCCCTTCCTCCCTCACTTCTTCCCTCCCTTCCTCCCTCACTTCTTCCCTCCCTTCCTCCCTCACTTCTTCCCTCCCTTCCTCCCTCACTTCTTCCCTCCCTTCCTCCCTCACTTCTTCCCTCCCTTACTTCTTCCCTCCCTTCCTCCCTTACTTCTTCCCTCCCTTCCTTCCTCACTTCTTCCCTCCCTTCCTCCCTTACTTCTTCCCTCCCTTCCTCCCTCACTTCTTCCCTCCCTTCCTCCCTTACTTCTTCCCTCCCTTACTTCTTCCCTCCCTTCCTCCCTTACTTCTTCCCTCCCTTCCTCCCTCACTTCTTCCCTCCCTTCCTCCATTACTTCTTCCCTCCCTCCCTCCCTTACTTCTTCCCTCCCTTCCTCCCTCACTTCTTCCCTCCCTTCCTCCCTTACTTCTTCCCTCCCTTCCTCCCTCACTTCTTCCCTCCCTTCCTCCCTTACTTCTTCCCTCCCTTCCTCCCTCACTTCTTCCCTCCCTTCCTCCCTCACTTCTTCCCTCCCTTCCTCACTTCTTACCTCCCTTCCTCCCTCACTTCATCCCTCCCTTCCTCCCTGACTTCTTCCCTCCCTTCCTCCCTTACTTCTTCCCTCCCTTCCTCCCTCACTTCTTCCCTCCCTTCCTCCCTCACTTCTTCCCTCCTTCCTCACTTCTTCCCTCCCTTCCTCCCTCACTTCTTCCCTCCCTTCCTCCCTCACTTCTTCCCTCCCTTCCTCCCTTACTTCTTCCCTCCCTTCTTCCCTCACATCTTCCCTCCCTTCCTCCCTTACTTCTTCCCTCCCTTCCTCCCTCACTTCTTCCCTCCCTTCCTCCCTTACTCTTCCCTCCCTTCCTCCCTTACTTCTTCCCTCCCTTCCTCCCTCACTTCTTCCCTCCCTTCCTCCCTTACTTCTTCCCTCCCTTCCTCCCTCACTTCTTCCCTCCCTTCCTCCCTTACTTCTTCCCTCCCTTCCTCCCTTACTTTTTCCCTCCCTTCCTCCCTCACTTCTTCCCTCCCTTCCTCCCTCACTTCTTCCCTCCCTTCCTCCCTTACTTCTTCCCTCCCTTCCTCCCACAATTCTTCCCACCCATCCTCCCTCACTTCATCCCACCCTTCCTCCCTCACTTCTTCCCTCCCTTCCTCCCTTACTTCTTTCCTCCCTTCCTCCCTTACTTCTTCCCTCCCTTCCTCCCTCACTTCTTCCCTCCCTTCCTCCCTTACTTCTTCCCTCCCTTCCTCCCTCACTTCTTCCCTCCCTTTCTCCCTCACTTCTTCCCTCCCTTCCTCCCTTACTTCTTCCCTCCCTTCCTCCCTTACTTCTTCCCTCCCTTCCTCCCTCACTTCTTCCCTCCCTTCCTCCCTCACTTCTTCCCTCCCTTCCTCCCTCACTTCTTCCCTCCCTTCCTCCCTCACTTCTTCCCTCCCTTCCTCCCTTACTTCTTCCCTCTCTTCCTCCCTCACTTCCCCTCCCTTCCTCCCTCACTTCTTCCCTCCCTTCCTGCCTAACTTCCTCCCTCCCTTCCTGCCTAACTTCCTCCCTCCCTTCCTGCCTAACTTCCTCCCTACCTTCCTCCCTAATTTCCTCCCTCCCTGCCTAACTCCCTCCCTCCCTTCCTGCCTAACTTCCTCCCTACCTTCCTGCCTAACTTCCTCCCTACCTTCCTGCCTAACTTCCTCCCTCCCTTCCTGCCTAACTTCCTCCCTACCTTCCTGCCTAACTTCCTCCCTCCCTTCCTGCCTAACTTCCTCCCTCCCTTCCTGCCTAACTTCCTCCCTCCCTTCCTCCCTCACTTCTTCCCTCCCTTCCTCCCTCACTTCTTCCCTCCCTTCCTCCCTCACTTCTTCCCTCCCTTCCTCCCTCACTTCTTCCCTCCCTTCCTCCCTCACTTCTTCCCTCCCTTCCTCCCTTACTTCTTCCCTCCCTTCCTCCCTCACTTCTTCCCTCCCTTCCTCCCTCACTTCTTCCCTCCCTTCCTCCCTTACTTCTTCCCTCCCTTCCTCCCTCACTTCTTCCCTCCCTTCCTCCCTCACTTCTTCCCTCCCTTCCTCCCTCACTTCTTCCCTCCCTTCCTCCCTTACTTCTTCCCTCCCTTCCTCCCTCACTTCTTCCCTCCCTTCCTCCCTCACTTCTTCCCTCCCTTCCTCCCTCACTTCTTCCCTCCCTTCCTCCCTCACTTCTTCCCTCCCTTCCTCCCTCACTTCTTCCCTCCCTTCCTCCCTTACTTCTTCCCTCCCTTCCTCCCTCACTTCTTCCCTCCCTTACTCCCTTACTTCTTCCCTCCCTTCCTCCCTTACTTCTTCCCTCCCTTCCTCCCTCACTTCTTCCCTCCCTTCCTCCCTCACTTCTTCCCTCCCTTACTTCTTCCCTCCCTTCCTCCCTCACTTCTTCCCTCCCTTCCTCCCTCACTTCTTCCCTCCCTTCCTCCCTCACTTCTTCCCTCCCTCACTTCTTCCCTCCCTTCCTCCCTCACTTCTTCCCTCCCTTCCTCCCTCACTTCTTCCCTCCCTTCCTCCCTCACTTCTTCCCTCCCTTCCTTACTTCTTCCCTCCCTTCCTCCCTTACTTCTTCCCTCCCTTCCTCCCTCACTTCTTCCCTCCCTTCCTCCCTCACTTCTTCCCTCCCTTCCTACCTCACTTCTTCCCTCCCCTTCTTCCTCCCTCACTTCTTCCCTCCCTTCCCCCCTCACTTCTTCTCTCCTCTTACCCCCCCCTTCCTCCCTCACTTTCTTCTCTCCCTTCCTCCCTCACTTCTTCCTCCCTCCCTCACTTCTTCCCTCCCTTCCTCCCTTACTTCTTCCCTCCCTCCCTTCCTCCCTCCCTTCCCTCCCTTCCTCCCTCACTTCTTCCCTCCCTTCCCCCCTCACTTCTTCTCTCCCTTCCTCCCTCACTTCTCTCCCTTCCTCCCTCACTTCTTCTCTCACTTCCTCCCTCACTTCTTCTCTCACTTCCTCCCTCACTTCTTCTCTCACTTCCTCCCTCACTTCTTCTCTCACTTCCTCCCTCACTTCTTCTCTCACTTCCTCCCTCACTTCTTCTCTCCCTTCCTCCCTCACTTCCTCCCTCACTTCCTCCCTCACTTCTTCTCTCCCTTCCTCCCTCACTTCCTCCATCACTTCCTCCCTCACTTCCTCCCTCACTTCCTCCCTCACTTCCTCCCTCACTTCCTCCATCACTTCCTCCCTCACTTCCTCCCTCACTTCCTCCCTCCCTTCCTCCCTCACTTCCTCCATCACTTCCTCCCTCACTTCCTCCCTCACTTCCTCCATCACTTCATCCCTCACTTCCTACCTCACTTCCTCCATCACTTCCTCCCTTCCTCCCTCACTTCCTCCATCACTTCCTCCCTCACTTCCTCCCTCACTTCCTCCATCACTTCCTCCCTCCCTTCCTCCCTCACTTCCTCCATCACTTCCTCCCTCACTTCCTCCCTCACTTCCTCCCTTCCTCCCTCACTTCCTCCATCACTTCCTCCCTCACTTCCTCCCTCACTTCCTCCCTCACTTCCTCCATCACTTCCTCCCTCCCTTCCTCCCTCACTTCCTCCCTCACTTCCTCCCTCACTTCCTCCATCACTTCCTCCCTCACTTCCTCCCTCACTTCCCACCCATCCTCCCTCACATCCTCCATCACTTCCTCCCTCACTTCCTCCATCACTTCCTCCCTCACTTCCTCCCTCACTTCCTCCATCACTTCCTCCCTCACTTCCTCCCTCACTTCCCTCCCCTGGCGGCACAATTCTTTATTACAGTGCTCTTCATAAAGTAAGGAAAATACGAGCAAAGAAATAGTGGTGGTAGTGGTAGGAACACTGGTGGTAGTGGTAGGAACACTGGTGGTAGTGGTAGGAACACTGGTGGTAGTGGTAGGAACACTGGTGGTAGTGGTAGGAACACTGGTGGTAGTGGTAGGAATAGTGGTGGTAGTGGTAGGAATAGTGGTGGTAGTGGTAGGAATAGTGGTGGCAGTGGTAGGAATAGTGGTGGTAGTGGTAGGAATAGTGGTGGTAGTGGTAGGAATAGTAGTGGCAGTGGTGGGAATAGTGGTGGTAGTGGTAGGAATAGTGGTGGTAGTGGTAGGAACACTGGTGGTAGTGGTAGGAATAGTGGTGGCAGTGGTAGGAATAGTGGTGGTAGTGGTAGGAATAGTGGTGGCAGTGGTAGGAATAGTGGTGGTAGTGGTAGGAATAGTGGTGGTAGTGGTAGGAATAGTAGTGGCAGTGGTGGGAATAGTGGTAGGAATAGTGGTGGTAGTGGTAGGAATAATGGTGGTAGTGGTAGGAATAGTGGTGGTAGTGGTAGGAATAGTGGTGGTAGTGGTAGGAATAGTGGTGGCAGTGGTAGGAATAGTGGTGGTAGTGGTAGGAATAGTGGTGGTAGTGGTAGGAATAGTAGTGGCAGTGGTGGGAATAGTGGTGGTAGCGGTAGGAACACTGGTGGTATTGGTAGGAATAGTGGTGGTAGTGGTAGGAACACTGGTGGTAGTGGTAGGAATAGTGGTGGCAGTGGTAGGAATAGTGGTGGTAGTGGTAGGAATAGTGGTGGCAGTGGTAGGAATAGTGGTGGTAGTGGTAGGAATAGTGGTGGTAGTGGTAGGAATAGTAGTGGCAGTGGTGGGAATAGTGGTAGGAATAGTGGTGGTAGTGGTAGGAATAATGGTGGCAGTGGTAGGAACAGTGGTGGTAGTGGTAGGAACACTGGTGGTAGTGGTAGGAATAGTGGTGGTAGTGGTAGGAACACTGGTGGTAGTGGTAGGAATAGTGGTGGTAGTGGTAGGAACACTGGTGGTAGTGGTAGGAATAGTGGTGGTAGTGGTAGGAATAGTGGTGGTAGTGGTAGGAATAGTGGTGGCAGTGGTAGGAATAGTGGTGGTAGTGGTAGGAATAGTGGTGGTAGTGGTAGGAATAGTAGTGGCAGTGGTGGGAATAGTGGTGGTAGTGGTAGGAATAGTGGTGGTAGTGGTAGGAATAGTGGTGGCAGTGGTAGGAACAGTGGTGGTAGTGGTAGGAACACTGGTGGTAGTGGTAGGAATAGTGGTGGCAGTGGTAGGAACAGTGGTGGTAGTGGTAGGAACACTGGTGGTAGTGGTAGGAATAGGGTTGGTAGTGGTAGAAATAGTGGTGGCAGTGGTAGGAATAGTGGTGGTAGTGGTAGGAATAGTGGTGGTAGTGGTAGGAATAGTGGTGGTAGTGGTAGGAATAGTGCTGGCATTGGTGGGAATAGTGGTGGTAGTGGTAGGAATAGTGGTGGTAGTGGTAGGAATAGTGCTGGCATTGGTGGGAATAGTGGTGGTAGTGGTAGGAATAGTGGTGGTAGTGGTAGGAATAGTGGTGGTACTGGTAGGAATAGTGGTGGCAGTGGTAGGAGTAGTGGTGGTAGAGGTAGGAATAGTGGTGGTAGTGGTAGGAATAGTGGTGGTAGTGGTAGGAATAGTGGTAACAGTGGTAGGAATAGTGGTGGTAGTGGTAGGAATAGTGGTGGTAGGGGTAGGAATAGTGGTGGTAGTGGTAGGAATAGTGGTAACAGTGGTAGGAATAGTGGTGGTAGTGGTAGGAATAGTGGTGGTAGGGGTAGGAATAGTGGTGTTAGTGGTGGGAATAAACGTGAGTGATGAGAGAGAGAGAGAGAGAGAGAGAGAGAGAGAGAGAGAGAGAGAGAGAGAGAGAGAGAGAGAGAGAGAGAGAGAGAGAGAGAGACATACATCATAAAGGGAGAATTCCAACATTTGAGTTGGTCAGAGGTACTGTTGGTTAAAGTTGAACTGTCCTGTGTGTGTGTGTCAGTGACGCAAGGAAGACGCCAGGGGGACGCCAGGGGGACGCAAGGGGGACGCAAATTCAAATTCAAATTCAAATTCAAAGTTTATTCTCTATAAAGATTACAATGTTGAATTTACAGAATTTGGTTGTTGTGTGGTTTACATGTAGTTAAATAATGATTACAGAGTGTACCACTAGAACACCTAGCATGGCTAGGCATTTCGGGCGGACTTAGTTTAATTCTTTATTTTAAAATATTACAAATTATGAGGTAAGTTGGTATTATGGCTAAGTGACTAAATACTAGTTTGTGAGTTTAGCAATGTGAATGCTTTTGTTTTGGCACAGTACATAGTTTCAGTATTGGAGTATCATAGGATTCATTATTTTAAGATTGAGATTAATATTTCTGTTTATGGTCAAATGGGTGAGTGAGTGTAAGTGTGAACCACCAGGTGGTATTCGTGTAGTTAGTTGATGGGGTTTATCAGGGAGATAAGATGTTTTCTAATGGTAGTTTTGAAGGTGATGAATGTGTCTGCAGTTCTAGAGTTCTCAGGTAGGGTGTTCCAGATTTTAGGGCCTTTGACATACATTGAATTTTTGTAAAGGTTTAGTCGGACATGGGGAATGTCGTAGAGATGTTTGTGTCTGGTGTTATGCCTGTGGGTTCTGTCACAACTATCAAGAAAGCGTTTTAGGTCAAGGTTAATATTGGAATTTAAGGTCCTGTAGATGTAGATTGCACAGTAGTAAGTGTGGATGTACTGAACAGGGGGTAAGTTTAGATCTATAAAGAGTGGGGGGTGTATTGCCAGGGATGGGATTTAGTGATTATTCTTACTGCAGCTTTTTGTTGGGTTATTATTGGCTTTAGGTGTGTTGCTGCAGTTGATCCCCAAGCACAAATAGCATAGGTGAGGTATGGATAAAAAAGTGAGTGGTATAGTGTGAGAAGGGCATTTTGCGGCACGTAGTATCGTATCTTGGAGAGGATCCCAACTGTTTTGGATACTTTTTTGGTTATGTGTTGGATATGGGTGCTGAAATTCAGGTTGTTGTCAAGGTATAGGCCTAGGAATTTGCCCTCATTATGTCTGGTAATTAGAGTGTTGTCGATCTCAATGTTAATTTGTGCATATCCCGCTCTGCTACCAAACATAATATAGTAGGTTTTGTCAGTGTTAAGCGTAAGTTTATTGGCTGTCATCCAAGTCGATATTTTGATCAGCTCCTCATTAACAATGGTGTTGAGGGTGGCAAGATTAGGGTGAGAGATGACATAAGTCGTGTCGTCAGCAAAGAGAATGGGTTTCAGGTGTTGGGATACGTTTGGAAGATCATTGATGTATATGAGGAAGAGCAGGGGACCAAGGATACTTCCCTGCGGAACTCCAGTATCAAGTGGCTGTGTTGTTGATGCTGTGTCTTTAATGGTGACATACTGATACCTATTAGTAAGGTAAGATTTGAAATATGCAAGCGCATGGCCTCTTATACCATAATGGTCAAGTTTGTGGAGTAGGATGTCGTGGTCTACTGTGTCAAAAGCTTTTCTTAGGTCAATAAAAATTCCTAGTGGATATTCCTTATTTTCCAATGCTGTGTAAAGCAGATCTAGCATTTTTATGATTGCATCATTAGTGCTTTTATTTTTCCTAAATCCAAATTGGCAGGGGTTGAGTATGTTTTGTGACTTTATAAATGAATATAGTCTCCTGTGCACGAGTTTCTCAAAGATTTTGGATAGCAATGGTAAGTTAGATATTGGCCTATAGTTGTTTAAATCTGTAGGGTCACCACCTTTATGTATTGGTGTAACCCTTGCCGTCTTGAGTAGTTTCGGGAAGGTGCTAGTTTCTAGTGACTTGTTAAAAAGTAATGAAATAGCATGCGAAAGGACATGGGCCGCTCGCTTGTACAGTAATGGTGGGACATTAGACAGATTCCCTGAGTTGTTTTTAAGTGACTTTATAATCTCGGTGACTTCCGAGGGCTTAGTTGGTGCAAGGAGACCAAGTGCGGATTTTTTCATTTCGGTGTTATTAAAATTGAATAGATTAGCATTTTGCTTGCTAAATATAAGAAAGGAACACTGGAGAAGGCCTACTGGCCCATGATAGGCAGGTCCAAGTCACCTACTGGCCCATGCTAGGCAGGTCCAAGTCACCTTCTGGCCCATGCTAGGCGGGTCCAAGTCACCTTCTGGTCCATGCTAGGCAGGACCAAGTCACCTACTGGCCCATGCTAGGCAGGACCAAGTCACCTATTGGCCCATGCTAGGCAGGGCCAAGTAAGAAAATTTCTGAGGGAGGAACACTCCTTTGTATAACCGTGTTTAGATTCATTAATCAGTTTATGTTTTTCAAGGTGACTGACTTTGGATAACCTTGGCATCTGCTGATTCCATCAATTTTCTTACTATGGATGTTAGATTTATTGGTCTATAGTTGGAAGCTAAGGACCTGTCACCTGCTTTGTAGACAGGTGTCACATTTACCATTTTCCACTTATGTGGTACTATGACAGTTTGTAGAGATATGTTGAAAAGACTACCCAAAGATTCCAAAGAATTGGGAGGCACAAGTCGAAACTGCAGTAGCCAAGATAAGGGTCCTAGAAGTTGAGATAAATAGGCTGAAGCGAGTTACAGGGGCAGTGACCAGAGAAGACACAGCATATGAAGCTGCGAGGCCGAACAGGAAGGAAGGAATTATGAATTATGCTAAGGTCATATCAGCCTGCCAAGGAGGACCAAGGAGTGAAAGGGAAGAACAGCTGGTTGCAGATGGAGAGGGTGATAGGTCGAATGCTGAGGCACAACCATGCTATCAAGAGCCACTGGAAAAATCAAGGGAGAAACTGACCACATACAGGCAGGATCCAGAGTCACAGAGGGTGAGGCAATGGGAGGAGGAAAGGGCAAAATCAGTGTTTATCCATGGGCTTCAGGAGAGAGAGGAAAGGACACACACTGAAAGGCAGCAGGAAGAAAGAAAGGAGATTGAGAAAATCATCACGGAAATAGGTGAAGAGATGGACGAGATTGTAAATTTTCAGAGAATAGGGGGGTACTCGAAGGGGAGAAACCGACCAATCAAGCTGATTCTCAGGACGGAAACAGTGCGGAACAGGATCCTCCAAGAGAAACCACGATTGAAATACTCGGAAGAGTACAAGAGGGTGTTCCTAGACAGAGACAGAACAAAATCAGAACGACAGCAGCTGAGGGAGAGGACAAAAAAGCGAAAGGAGCTAGGAAAAGAGACAAGGATGGAACCAGCAGAGGTCAGTCAGAGCAGAACAGAACAGCAAGGGCAAGCACACACACAACTATTCTCAGAACCATACAACCTATCACACCATCCCAACACACACTACAATCCATACCCACAGCCTCCACCCAACACCGAGCTATAGAATCCCACAGTATGCCACCAGGTCTCCCACCCTCACAGGCCCCCCAAACCACAGTGTTGGAAAGGAAACTGAAGGTATGGTACACAAACGCTGATGGAATAACAAATAAGTGGGAGGAGTGGCATGAAAGAGTCAAAGAAGCATCACCGGACATCATAGCTCTCACAGAAACCAAGCTTACAGGTATGATAACAGATGCCATCTTTCCAACGGGATACCAAATCCTGAGGAAAGACAGAGGGAACAGGGGGGGTGGAGGAGTGGCATTGCTGATCAAAAATCGCTGGAATTTTGATGAGCTGGAGAGAGGAGACAGCGGAGAAGAAAGTGATTACATAGCGGGAACGCTTCACTCTGGAGGTCCCAAGGTGGTAATAGCAGTGATGTATAACCCACCACAGAACAGCAGGAGGCCAAGGCAAGAGTACGACGAGAGCAATAGAGCGATGGTTGACACACTGGCTAGAGTGGCCAGAAGAGCTCATGCATGCAGGGCAAAGCTCCTGATCATGGGTGACTTTAACCACAAGGAGATCGATTGGGAGAACTTGGACCCACATGGGGGCCAAGATACATGGAGGGCTAAGATGATGGAGGTGGTACTGGAAAACTTCATGTACCAACACGTAAGGGACACTACAAGAGAGAGAGGAGAGGATGAACCAGCAAGGCTGGACTTAGTATTCACCTTGAGTAGTGCAGATATCGAGGACATCACATATGAAAGACCCCTTGGGGCCAGTGACCATGTGGTTTTAAGCTTCGAATACACAGTAGAGCTACAAGTGGAGGGAGAAGCAGGAAGGCCAGGACGAATGAAGCCAAACTACAAGAAAGGGGACTACACAGGAATGAGGAACTTCCTGAACGGGGTTCAGTGGGACAGAGAACTGGCAGGGAAGCCAGTTAATGAGATGATGGAATATGTAGCAACAAAATGCAAGGAGGCTGAGGAGAGGTTTGTACCCAAGGGTAACAGGAATAATGAAAAAGCCAGGATGAGCCCATGGTTTACCCAAAGGTGCAGGGAGGCAAAAACCAAGTGTGCTAGGGAATGGAAGAAATATAGAAGGCAAAGGACCCAGGAGAATAAGGAGAGCAGTCGTAGAGCCAGAAACGAATATGCACAGATAAGAAGGGAGGCCCAAAGACAATATGAAAATGACATAGCAGCGAAAGCCAAATCTGACCCGAAACTGTTGTACAGCCACATCAGGAGGAAAACAACAGTCAAGGACCAGGTAATCAGGCTAAGGAAGGAAGGAGGAGAGACAACAAGAAATGACCGTGAAGTATGTGAGGAACTCAACAAGAGATTCAAAGAAGTGTTCACAGAGGAGACAGAAGGGGCTCCAGAAAGACGGAGAGGTGGGGCACACCACCATGTGCTGGACACAGTGCACACAACCGAGGAAGAAGTGAAGAGGCTTCTGAGTGAGCTAGATACCTCAAAGGCAATGGGGCCAGATAACATCTCCCCATGGGTATTGAGAGAGGGAGCAGAGGCGCTATGTGTACCCCTAACAACAATATTCAATACATCTATCGAAACAGGGAGATTGCCTGAGGCATGGAAGACAGCAAATGTAGTCCCAATCTTTAAAAAAGGAGACAGACATGAAGCATTAAACTACAGACCAGTGTCACTGACATGTATAGTATGCAAAATCATGGAGAAGATTATCAGGAGAAGAGTGGTGGAACACCTAGAAAGGAACGATCTCATCAACAGCAGCCAACATGGTTTCAGGGACGGGAAATCCTGTGTCACAAACCTACTGGAGTTCTATGACATGGTGACAGCAGTAAGACAAGAGAGAGAGGGGTGGGTGGATTGCATTTTCTTGGACTGCAAGAAGGCGTTTGACACAGTTCCACACAAGAGATTGGTGCAAAAACTGGAGGACCAAGCAGGGATAACAGGGAAGGCACTACAATGGATCAGGGAATACTTGTCAGGAAGACAGCAGCGAGTCATGGTACGTGGCGAGGTGTCAGAGTGGGCACCTGTGACCAGCGGGGTCCCACAGGGGTCAGTCCTAGGACCAGTGCTGTTTCTGGTATTTGTGAACGACATGACGGAAGGAATAGACTCTGAGGTGTCCCTGTTTGCAGATGACGTGAAGTTGATGAGAAGAATTCACTCGATCGAAGACCAGGCAGAACTACAAAGGGATCTGGACAGGCTGCAGACCTGGTCCAGCAATTGGCTCCTGGAGTTCAATCCCACCAAGTGCAAAGTCATGAAGATTGGGGAAGGGCAAAGAAGACCGCAGACGGAGTACAGTCTAGGGGGCCAGAGACTACAAACCTCACTCAAGGAAAAAGATCTTGGGGTGAGTATAACACCAGGCACATCTCCTGAAGCGCACATCAACCAAATAACTGCTGCAGCATATGGGCGCCTAGCAAACCTCAGAACAGCATTCCGACATCTTAATAAGGAATCATTCAGGACCCTGTACACCGTGTACGTTAGGCCCATATTGGAGTATGCGGCACCAGTTTGGAACCCACACCTAGCCAAGCACGTAAAGAAACTAGAGAAAGTGCAAAGGTTTGCAACAAGACTAGTCCCAGAGCTAAGAGGTATGTCCTACGAGGAGAGGTTAAGGGAAATCAACCTGACGACACTGGAGGACAGGAGAGATAGGGGGGACATGATAACGACATACAAAATACTGAGAGGAATTGACAAGGTGGACAAAGACAGGATGTTCCAGAGATTGGACACAGTAACAAGGGGACACAGTTGGAAGTTGAAGACACAGATGAATCACAGGGATGTTAGGAAGTATTTCTTCAGCCACAGAGTAGTCAGTAAGTGGAATAGTTTGGGAAGCGATGTAGTGGAGGCAGGATCCATACATAGCTTTAAGCAGAGGTATGATAAAGCTCACGGCTCAGGGAGAGTGACCTAGTAGCGATCAGTGAAGAGGCGGGGCCAGGAGCTCGGACTCGACCCCCGCAACCTCAACTAGGTGAGTACAACTAGGTGAGTACACACACACACACACACACACACACACACACACACACACACACACACACACACACACACACACACACACACACACACACACACACACACACCCACACACACACACACACACACACACACACACACACACACACACACACACACACACACACACACACACACACACACACACACACACACACACACACACACACACACACACACACACACACACACACACACACACACACACACACACACACACACACACACACACACACACACACACACACACACACACACACACACACACACACACACACACACACACACACACACACACACACACACACACACACACACACAACACACACACACACACACACACACACACACACACACACACACACACACACACACACACACACACACACACACACACACACACACACACACACACACACACACACACACACACACACACACACACACACACACACACACACACACACACACACACACACACACACACACACACACACACACACACACACACACACACACACACACACACACACACACACACACACACACACACACACACACACACACACACACACACACACACACACACACACACACACACACACACACACACACACACACACACACACACACACACACACACACACACACACACACACACACACACACACACACACACACACACACACACACACACACACACACACACACACACACACACACACACACACACACACACACACACACACACACACACACACACACAACACACACACACACACACACACACACACACACACACACACACACACACACACACACACACACACACACACACACACACACACACACACACACACACACACACACACACACACACACACACACACACACACAC
>NW_027199625.1:0-29924 GCF_038502225.1 Cherax quadricarinatus | reverse complement strand
GATAGATTATAGTAGAAAAATGAACATAGTTATCAGCAGATGGGGGGGACTTACGTGCCACTTAACAAGCCAGACGGAACTACAGCCATGGGAGGCACTAGGAAATACCTGGGCCTGCTAGAGGCCTTCCTTGTAATTAATATTTTATATGTAAACCACACATTTTAAGATTTGCAAGAAAATAAACTTTCCATTTTAATTTCATTACTCAAGGACCGTAGCCAGGGGAATATTCCTGCGAGGTGAGGGACGTTACCAGGGATTGGCTCCAGAGGGCGAGGACGAGCATCCTGGTAAAGGTACCTGGGTTTACCGTCACGCCACATTTATCAGCATATCTGTTCAGTGTTTATTTCCTTCTGCTGCCATTCTTCACCTATGAAGACCAGTGTTCCGATCAAAACACGGACAAGGACAAGATACTGGAACAACTCAGGGAATCGGTGAGCTTTCCTGAGTGTCAATTAACCCTTAAACTGTCCAAACGTAGATCTACGTTCGGAGCGCTATGCGTCCAAACGTATATCTACGTTTGAACAGTTTAAGGGTTAATTTAGCTGACATTTGGGAAGTAGGACAATTTTTTCAATAGATATTTTGTCAGGTTCTGTAACAATAAACAGACACGGAATCTGTTGGTATTATGTGTTATATTTTTAATACACCATTGAATTATGGTTTTAATAATATACATGTGCAAAAAGATAAATGTTAAAACAAGATTTTTTGGTATAGGAAAGACATGGTATTGGAAAGACATGATATTGGAAAGACATGATATAGGGAAGACATGATATAGGGAAGACATGATATAGGGAAGACATGATATAGGGAAGACATGATATAAGAAAGACATGATGTAAGAAAGTGTAAGTCTGACTATGGGCCCAGATCCAGGATCAGTCTTAATGATCCGGGTGTAGTCTTAATGATCCGGGTGTAGTCTTAATGATCTGGGTGTAGTCTTAATGATCCGGGTGTAGTCTTAATGATCCAGGTGTAGTCTTAATGGTCCGGGTGTAGTCTTAATGATCTTGGTGTAGTCTTAATGATCCAGTGTAGTCTTAATGATCCGGTGTAGCCTTAATGATCCGGTGTAGCCTTAATGATCCGGTGTAGTCTTAATGATTCGGGTTTAGTCTTAATGATCCGGGTGTAGCCTTAATGATCCGGGTGTAGTCTTAATGATTCGGGTGTAGTCTTAATGATCCGGGTGTAGCCTTAATGATCCGGGTGTAGTCTTAATGATCCGGGTGTAGTCTTAATGATCCAAGTGTAGCCTTAATGATCCGGGTGTAGTCTTAATGATCCGGTGTAGCCTTAATGATCTGGTGTAGCCTTAATGATCCGGTGTAGTCTTAATGATTCGGGTTTAGTCTTAATGATCCGGGTGTAGCCTTAATGATCCGGGTGTAGTCTTAATGATTCGGGTGTAGTCTTAATGATCCGGGTGTAGCCTTAATGATCCGGGTGTAGTCTTAATGATCCGGGTGTAGTCTTAATGATCCAAGTGTAGCCTTAATGATCTGGGTGTAGTCTTAATGATCCAGGTGTAGTCTTAATGATCCGGGTGTAGCCTTAATGATTCGGGTGTAGTCTTAATGATCCGAGTGTAGTCTTAATGATCCAAGTGTAGCCTTAATGATCCGGGTGTAGCCTTAATGATCCGGGTGTAGTCTTAATGATTCGGGTGTAGTCTTAATGATCCGGGTGTAGTCTTAATGATCCAAGTGTAGCCTTAATGATCCGGGTGTAGCCTTAATGATCCGGGTATAGTCTTAATGATCCGAGTGTAGTCTTAATGATCCAAGATCAGCCTTAATGACCCAGGTGATGTCTTAATGATCGAGAAGCACTTTACTGACCTTGATGTAGTCTTAATGACAAAGGATAAGCCTTAATAATCCAAGGAGCAACCTTAAGACCTAGGTGTAATCTTAATGACCCAGGTGTAGCCTTAATGAACCAGGATGTCTTAATGACCCAGCTGTAATCTTAGACAGAATAATTAAGCCTTAATGACCCAGGTGTAGCCTTAATGAATCAGAATAAGTCTTAATGACCCAGCTGTAATCTTAGACAGAATAATTAAGTCTTAATGACCCAGGTGTAGCCCTAATAAACCAGAATAAGTCTTAATGACCCAGCTGTAATCTTAAAGACAGAATAATTAAGCCTTAATGACCCAGGTGTAGCCCTAATAAACCAGAATAAGTCTTAATGACCCAGCTGTAATCTTAAAGACAGAATAATTAAGCCTTAATGACCCAGGTGTAGCCCTAATAAACCAGAATAAGTCTTAATGACCCAGCTGTAATCTTAAAGACAGAATAATTAAGCCTTAATGACCCAGGTGTAGCCCTAATAAACCAGAATAAGTCTTAATGACCCAGCTGTAATCTTAAAGACAGAATAATTAAGCCTTAATGACCCAGGTGTAGCCCTAATAAACCAGAATAAGTCTTAATGACCCAGCTGTAATCTTAAAGACAGAATAATTAAGTCTTAATGACCCAGGTGTAGCCCTAATAAACCAGAATAAGTCTTAATGACCCAGCTGTAATCTTAAAGACAGAATAATTAAGCCTTAATGACCCAGGTGTAGCCTTAATGACCCAGGTGTAGCCTTAATGACCCAGGTGTAGCCTTAATGACCCAGGTGTAGCCTTAATGATCCAAAGGTAGTTTTAATGACCCAGAAGTAGTCTTGACGATTCAGAAGCTATCACCAACACCACCTCCATTATCACCACCACCACCGCTATCACCACCACCACCGCTATCACCACCACCACCGCTATCACCACCTTCGTTATCACCAAGATCTTCCTTATCGCCACTATCATGAATCTTATCTTTCTGTAAGATCAGATTTTTAGACACATATGTAAGACACATGTGCAACCATTACGTAACACATAAGTGTGTAAGACACATGTGCAACAATTACGTAACACATATGTGTGTAAGACACATGTGCAACAATTACGTAACACATATGTGTGTAAGACACATGTGCAACAATTACGTAACACATGTGTGTAAGACACATGTGCAACCATTACGTAACACATATGTGTGTAAGACACATGTGCAACAATTACGTAACACATATGTAAGACACATGTGCAACAATTACGTAACACATATGTAAGACACATGTGCAACAAATACGTAACACATATGTGTGTAAGACACATGTGCAACAATTACGTAACACATATGTGTGTAAGACACATGTGCAACAATTACGTAACACATATGTGTGTAAGACACATGTGCAACAATTACGTAACACATCTGTAAGACACATGTGCAACAATTACGTAACACATGTGTGTAAGACACATGTGCAACAATTACGTAACACATATGTGTGTAAGACATATGTGCAACAATTACGTAACACATATGTGTGTAAGACATATGTGCAACAATTACGTAACACATGTGTGTAAGACACATGTGCAACAATTACGTAACACATCTGTAAGACACATGTGCAACAATTACGTAACACATATGTGTGTAAGACACATGTGCAACAATTACGTAACACATATGTGTGTAAGACATGTGCAACAATTACGTAACACATGTGTGTAAGACACATGTGCAACAATTACGTAACATATGTGTGTAAGACACATGTGCAACAATTACGTAACACATATGTGTGTAAGACACATGTGCAACAATTACGTAACACATATGTGTGTAAGACATATGTGCAACAATTACGTAACACATGTGTGTAAGACACATGTGCAACAATTACGTAACATATGTGTGTAAGACACATGTGCAACAATTACGTAACATATGTGTGTAAGACATATGTGCAACAATTACGTAACACATGTGTGTAAGACACATGTGCAACAATTACGTAACATATGTGTGTAATCTACTGATCGGTGTTCTATGATTATAATAAATGTTCAAAATACAAAATTCCCTTCACTTTATATTTTAAATCACATGGAAATGTTCAAAATGTTCAAAATGTTCAAAATGTTCAAAATATACTAAATGTTCAAAATGTTCAAAATGTTCAAAATGTTCAAAATGTTCAAAATGTTTAAAATGTTCAAAATGTTCAAAATGTTCAAAATGTTCAAAATGTTCAAAATGTTCAAAATGTTCAAAATGTTCAAAATGTTCAAAATGTTCAAAAGCACAAGAGCAAATTAGAAAAGTTGACTTAATTCGCTTCAAAAAAGGATCTAAGACGAGCGATAAAAAAACTTCAAATATATTTCTCAGGTGACAAGCTTCAACGAATTTAAAAACTGATCTTAACCTACAGTCACACTGGTCAAGTTCCAGGCACAGTGTTTACAATGGTACCTTGTTGTGGAACTTGTTGTTCCAGGCACAATGTTTACAATGGTACCTTGTTGGGGAACTTGTTGTTCCAGGCACAATGTTTACAATGGTACCTTGTTGGGGAACTTGTTGTTCCAGGCAGAATGTTTACAATGGTACCTTGTTGTGGAACTTGTTGTTCCAGGCTGAATGTTTACAATGGTGCCTTGTTGTGGAACTTGTTGTTCCAGGCAGAATGTTTACAATGGTACCTTGTTGTGGAACTTGTTGTTCCAGGCAGAATGTTTACAATGGTACCTTGTTGTGGAACTTGTTGTTCCAGGCAGAATGTTTACAATGGTACCTTGTTGTGGAACTTGTTGTTCCAGGCAGAATGTTTACAATGTGCCTTGTTCTGGAACTTGTTGTTCCAGGCAGAATGTTTACATTGGTGCCTTGTTGTGGAAATTGTTGTTCCAGGCAGAATGTTTACAATGGTACCTTGTTGTGGAACTTGTTGTTCCAGGCTGAATGTTTACAATGGTACCTTGTTGTGGGACTTGTTGTTCCAGGCAGAATGTTTGCAATGGTACCTTGTTGTGGGACTTGTTGTTCCAGGCAGAATGTTTACAATGGTACCTTGTTGTGGAACTTGTTGTTCCAGGCTGAATGTTTACAATGGTACCTTGTTGTGGAACTTGTTGTTCCAGGCAGAATGTTTACAATGGTACCTTGTTGTGGAACTTGTTGTTCCAGGCAGAATGTTTACAATGGTACCTTGTTGTGGAACTTGTTGTTCCAGGCAGAATGTTTACAATGGTACCTTGTTGGGGAACTTGTTGCTCCAGGCAGAATGTTTACAATGGTACCTTGTTGTGGAACTTGTTGTTCCAGGCACAATGTTTGCAATGGTACCTTGTTGTGGAACTTGTTGTTCCAGGCAGAATGTTTACAATGGTACCTTGTTGTGGAACTTGTTGCTCCAGGCAGAATGTTTACAATGGTACCTTGTTGTGGAACTTGTTGTTCCAGGCAGAATGTTTACAATGGTACCTTGTTGGGGAACTTGTTGCTCCAGGCACAATGTTTACAATGGTACCCTGTTGTGGAACTTGTTGTTCCAGGCAGAATGTTTACAATGGTACCTTGTTGTGGAACTTGTTGTTCCAGGCAGAATGTTTACAATGGTACCTTGTTGTGGAACTTGTTGTTCCAGGCAGAATGTTTACAATGGTACCTTGTTGTGGAACTTGTTGTTCCAGGCAGAATGTTTACAATGGTACCTTGTTGTGGAACTTGTTGTTCCAGGCAGAATGTTTGCAATGGTACCTTGTTGTGGAACTTGTTGTTCCAGGCAGAATGTTTACAATGGTACCTTGTTGTGGAACTTGTTGTTCCAGGCAGAATGTTTACAATGGTACCTTGTTGTGGAACTTGTTGTTCCAGGCAGAATGTTTACAATGGTACCTTGTTGTGGAACTTGTTGTTCCAGGCAGAATGTTTACAATGGTACCTTGTTGTGGAACTTGTTGTTCCAGGCAGAATGTTTACAATGGTACCTTGTTGTGGAACTTGTTGTTCCAGGCAGAATGTTTACAATGGTACCTTGTTGTAGGACTTGTTGTTCCAGGCAGAATGTTTGCAATGGTACCTTGTTGTGGAACTTGTTGTTCCAGGCAGAATGTTTGCAATGGTACCTTGTTGTGGAACTTGTTGTTCCAGGCAGAATGTTTGCAATGGTACCTTGTTGTGGAACTTGTTGTTCCAGGCAGAATGTTTGCAATGGTACGTTGTTGTGGAACTTGTTGTTCCAGGCAGAATGTTTGCAATGGTACCTTGTTGTAGAACTTGTTGTTCCAGGCAGAATGTTTGCAATGGTACCTTGTTGTGGAACTTGTTGTTCCAGGCAGAATGTTTGCAATGGTACCTTGTTGTGGAACTTGTTGTTCCAGGCAGAATGTTTACAATGGTACCTTGTTGTGGGACTTGTTGTTCCAGGCAGAATGTTTACAATGGTACCTTGTTGGGGAACTTGTTGTTCCAGGCAGAATGTTTACAATGGTACCTTGTTGTGGGACTTGTTGTTCCAGGCAGAATGTTTACAATGGTACCTTGTTGGGGAACTTGTTGTTCCAGGCAGAATGTTTACAATGGTACCTTGTTGTGGAACTTGTTGTTCCAGGCAGAATGTTTGCAATGGTACCTTGTTGTGGAACTTGTTGTTCCAGGCAGAATGTTTACAATGGTACCTTGTTGTGGAACTTGTTGTTCCAGGCAGAATGTTTACAATGGTACCTTGTTGTGGAACTTGTTGTTCCAGGCAGAATGTTTACAATGGTACCTTGTTGTGGAACTTGTTGTTCCAGGCAGAATGTTTACAATGGTACCTTGTTGTGGAACTTGTTGTTCCAGGCAGAATGTTTACAATGGTACCTTGTTGTGGAACTTGTTGTTCCAGGCAGAATGTTTACAATGGTACCTTGTTGTGGAACTTGTTGTTCCAGGCAGAATGTTTGCAATGGTACCTTGTTGTGGAACTTGTTGTTCCAGGCAGAATGTTTACAATGGTACCTTGTTGTGGAACTTGTTGTTCCAGGCAGAATGTTTACAATGGTACCTTGTTGTGGAACTTGTTGTTCCAGGCAGAATGTTTACAATGGTACCTTGTTGTGGAACTTGTTGTTCCAGGCAGAATGTTTACAATGGTACCTTGTTGTGGAACTTGTTGTTCCAGGCAGAATGTTTACAATGGTACCTTGTTGTGGAACTTGTTGTTCCAGGCAGAATGTTTACAATGGTACCTTGTTGTAGGACTTGTTGTTCCAGGCAGAATGTTTGCAATGGTACCTTGTTGTGGAACTTGTTGTTCCAGGCAGAATGTTTGCAATGGTACCTTGTTGTGGAACTTGTTGTTCCAGGCAGAATGTTTGCAATGGTACCTTGTTGTGGAACTTGTTGTTCCAGGCAGAATGTTTGCAATGGTACGTTGTTGTGGAACTTGTTGTTCCAGGCAGAATGTTTGCAATGGTACCTTGTTGTAGAACTTGTTGTTCCAGGCAGAATGTTTGCAATGGTACCTTGTTGTGGAACTTGTTGTTCCAGGCAGAATGTTTGCAATGGTACCTTGTTGTGGAACTTGTTGTTCCAGGCAGAATGTTTACAATGGTACCTTGTTGTGGGACTTGTTGTTCCAGGCAGAATGTTTACAATGGTACCTTGTTGGGGAACTTGTTGTTCCAGGCAGAATGTTTACAATGGTACCTTGTTGTGGAACTTGTTGTTCCAGGCAGAATGTTTACAATGGTACCTTGTTGTGGAACTTGTTGTTCCAGGCAGAATGTTTGCAGTGGTACCTTGTTGTGGAACTTGTTGTTCCAAGCAGAATGTTTACAATGGTACCTTGTTGTGGAACTTGTTGTTCCAGGCAGAATGTTGACAATGGTACCTTGTTGTAGGACTTGTTGTTCCAGGCAGAATGTTTACAATGGTACCTTGTTGGGGAACTTGTTGTTCCAGGCACAATGTTTAAAATGTTACCTTGTTGTGGAACTTGTTGTTCCAGGCACAATGTTTACAATGTTACCTTGTTGTGGAACTTGTTGTTCCAGGCAGAATGTTTACAATGGTACCTTGTTGTGGAACTTGTTGTTCCAGGCACAATGTTTACAATGGTACCTTGTTGTGGGACTTGTTGTTCCAGGCAGAATGTTTGCAGTGGTACCTTGTTGTGGAACTTCTTGTTCCAGGCAGAATGTTTACAATGGTACCTTGTTGTGGAACTTGTTGTTCCAGGCACAATGTTTACAATGGTACCTTGTTGTGGAACGTGTTGTTCCAGGCAGAATGTTTACAATGGTACCTTGTTGTGGAATTTGTTGCTCCAGGCTGAATGTTTACAATGGTACCTTGTTGTGGAACTTGTTGCTCCAGGCTGAATGTTTACAATGGTACCTTGTTGTGGAACTTGTTGTTCCAGGCAGAATGTTTACAATGGTACCTTGTTGTGGAACTTGTTGTTCCAGGCAGAATGTTTACAATGGTACCTTGTTGTGGAACTTGTTGTTCCAGGCAGAATGTTTACAATGGTACCTTGTTGTGGAACTTGTTGTTCCAGGCAGAATGTTTACAATGGTACCTTGCTGTGGAACTTGTTGTTCCAGGCTGAATGTTTACAATGGTACCTTGTTGTGGAACCTGTTGTTCCAGGCAGAATGTTTACAATGGTACCTTGTTGTGGAACTTGTTGTTCCAGGCACAATGTTTACAATGATACCTTGTTGTGGAACTTGTTTTTCCAGGCAGAATGTTTACAATGGTACCTTGTTGGGGAACTTGTTGTTCCAGGCAGAATGTTTACAATGGTACCTAGTTGTGGAACTTGTTGTTCCAGGCAGAATGTTTACAATGGTACCTTGTTGTGGAACTTGTTGTTCCAGGCAGAATGTTTGCAATGGTACCTTGTTGTGGAACTTGTTGTTCCAGGCAGAATGTTTACAATGGTACCTTGTTGTGGAACTTGTTGTTCCAGGCAGAATGTTTGCAATGGTACCTTGTTGTGGAACTTGTTCCAGGCAGAATGTTTACAATGGTACCTTGCTGTGGAACTTGTTGTTCCAGGCACAATGTTTACAATGATACCTTGTTGTGGAACTTGTTGTTCCAGACAGAATCTTTACAATGGTACCTTGTTGTGGAACTTGTTGTTCCAGGCAGAATGTTTACAATGGTACCTTGTTGTGGAACTTGTTGTTCCAGGCAGAATGTTTACAATGGTACCTTGTTGTGGAACTTGTTGTTCCAGGCAGAGTGTTTGCAGAATGTTTTGTAGTGATACTGGTCCTGTGGGGAGCAGCAGCAGGATAATACTGCACCACCTCTCGTGGCCCTTAACAACAACAACAGTTTGGTGTGTGTCATGGGCCCCAACACATGGTGTGTGATTCTCTCCTACTATATCCATTTATCAGTGATGCAGATTACATGGTGAGTTTAAATATGTGGCCTGTAGTTATAACTTTTCTCTTGACATATGCAAGACATCACCATCCCTGTAGAAGCCGTTATTAGATGTACTAGTCATTATATGTTGTTGTTGCAGAAGTACTATGAAGATTCTATGTTCAATAAAGCCTAGAGATAAGGCCTGTGTTTCTATCACAACAATTTATTGAACATAGAATCCTGGGCTACCTGGTGGTGATCCTGCGCTAGACTACATCACAACATGGAGCGTTTACTGAAACCTGAGAGGCTAAACTGTGACCCCAGCTTATCAACGGCTGCTCAGGAATGGAAGCACTGGTTTAAGACTTTCGAAAACTTCTTGGGAGCCCTTCCTAAAGAAGATCTAGATAAACTAAGTCTGCTCATCAATTTTGTGTCACCTAAGATATACGAGGCTATTTCTGAGTGTAATACCTACGAAGATGCTATCAAAACCCTCAAGTCTCAGTATATTAAACCTACAAATGAAATCTTTGCACGCTATCGCCTTGCAACTCGCCACCAGCAGATTGATGAATCCTTAGAGGAATACTTTCAAGCACTGAAAATTTTAGGTAAGGCCTGTCACTTCCAAGCAGTGACAGCTGCTCAGTATTGTGAAGAGTCCATCAGGGATGCTTTTATCAGTGGCCTGCAATCACCAATAATAAGGCAGCGTTTATTGGAGAATAAAACTCTCGACTTAGCCGCTGCCTTTGACCAGGCAAGAGCTCTAGATTCAGCCCAGAAGAATTCTGAAGTATACAGTACCACTCAGCCTTCTCGAGTGGTAAGTGCTGCAATTCCTGACCAAGACTCTTGCAATGAAGTTACTGTGGAACCTGCCTCAGTGACAGCAGCAGCAGGTACGGTGTGTTTCTTTTGTGGTTTTTCAAGACATCCACGTCCAAAGTGTCCTGCTCGTGAAGCAATGTGCCATAAATGCCACAAGAAAGGTCACTTTGCTAAAGTATGTCGTGCTAAGGCATCAACAAGAGCTAGTGCCTCCACACATTCCAGTGATCATGCGACTCTAGCAACAGTGACTTCTGCGGCTACTCCAAATTCACTGTCAAAGGCAGTTGTGAAAGTATTCATCAAAGGAACAGAAGTAGATGGTCTTATTGATAGTGGCAGCTCAGAGAGTTTCATCAACCTTGACTTAGTTAAACGGCTCTCCTTGACTCTACATCACTCATCAGGTACCGTTTCCATGGCATCAACATCTCTCTCTATTCAGACCTTAGGGTTTTGTAAGGTAAATCTCAGAGTTAATGGAAAGGATTATCAAGATGTACATTTAGCTATTTCTGCAGAATTCACAACTGTGCTCTGATGTTATCCTTGGTCAGGACTTTCAGAAGCTGCATGGTAGTGTCACCTTAACATATGGAGGTGAACTGCCTCCTCTTGTTGTCTGTGGACTTAGCACTTTAAGGGTAGACCCACCAAAGCTGTTTGCAAATCTTACCGCGGATTGCCATCCTATATCAGCTAAGTCACGCCGCTATTCTTATGAGGATCGGATGTTCATTGAGAAAGAAACTCAGAGGCTGCTGAAGGAGGGTATTATAGAACCGAGTGATTCCCCTTGGCGTGCACAGGTTGTTGTTGTTAAAGATGGTTATAGGAAACGGAGACTGGCTATCGATTACTCTGAGACAATCAACAAATTTACACTTCTTGATGGGTACCCTCTACCTCGAATTGACGATACAGTGAACAAAATTGCTCAGTACTATGTGTTTAGCACAATTGATCTACAGAGTGCCTATCATCAAGTCCCTATAAGGAATGAAGATAAACCATACACAGCGTTTCAGGCTAGTGATGGCCTGTATCAGTTTACCAGAGTCCCTTTTGGAGTCACCAATGGGGTAGCCTGCTTCCAACGAATTATGGATTCACTCATTCAGGAAGAGCAACTCATGGGAACTTACGCGTATTTAGATAATGTTACCATTTGTGGCAAGACCCAGGAGGAACATGATGCAAACCTTGATAAGTTTTTGGAAGCCGCCAAGAAGAAAAATATCAGTTACAATGAGGAAAAGTGCACTTTTTCAACTAAAAGGCTTAGCATCCTTGGTTATGTAGTGGAAGGAGGTTCAATATTCCCAGACCCTGAACGACTACGACCTCTACGGGAACTTCCAATGCCTCAAGACAAAAAGTCACTCCGAAGAACTCTTGGTCTCTTTGCTTATTACTCACAATGGATCTACAACTATTCAAGTAAAGTCCGCCCATTGAGTGCTACCACATTTCCTGTGACAAAGGAAGCAGAAGCCGCTTTCCATACTCTCAAACAGGACATTGAAAACTCAGTAGTTCAAGCCATTGATGAGTCCCTACCATTCGAAGTGGAAACGGATGCATCTGACATTGCCATTGCTGCAGTCTTATCTCAGGCAGGACGACCAGTAGCCTTCTTTTCGAGAACTTTTCAAGGATCAGAGAAATGTTATGCTGCTGTAGAAAAGGAAGCCCAGGCCATCATAGAAGCAGTTCGCCACTGGAGGCATTATTTAACTGGTAGACATTTCACCATAAGGACTGACCAACGGTCCGTGATGTATATGTTCGACAAGAAGCACAAAAGTAGGATAAAGAATGACAAGATATTACGCTGGAGGATGGAACTATCGTGTTATGACTTTGATATTCTGTACCGACCGGGTCAAGAGAACATCTCACCTGATGCATTCTCTAGGTCCCACTGTGGAGCAGCATGTCATGATTTGCAATCACTCTCAGCTCTCCACAAGGCTTTGTGTCACCCAGGAGTTACACGCCTGTACCATTTTGTCAAATCAAAGAACATGCCCTACTCAGTGGAAGATGTGCGACAAGTGATCAGAGCATGCAGAGTATGTGCAGAGTGCAAGCCAAACTTTCATCAGCCAGAGAAGACTCATCTCATAAAATCCACCCAGCCTTTCGAAAGACTGAATATAGATTTCAAAGGACCTCTACCAAGCACAAATCAGAATAGGTATTTCCTTAACATAGTAGATGAATATTCAAGGTTTCCCTTTGTATTCCCCTGTGCAAATATGGCTGCTTCAACTGTTATTAGTTGTCTTTCACAGTTGTTCTCTATTTTTGGTATGCCAGCTTATATCCATTCAGACAGGGGATCCTCGTTCATGAGTAACGAACTTCAGGAGTTCTTGGCTAGCAAAGGTATTGCCTGCAGCAGAACAACAACTTACAACCCTCAAGGCAATGGTCAAGTGGAGCGGTTCAATGGTACTATATGGAAGGCAGTTACAATGACATTGAAGTCGCGCAATCTACCTATTCAACACTGGCAAACTGTCCTACCTGATGCTCTTCACTCTATTAGATCACTGCTGTGCACAGCTACTAATGCAACCCCTCATGAAAGACTCCTCAACTATTCACGTCGTTCCTCTACGGGAGCCTCCGTGCCCACTTGGTTATGTCATCCTGGACCCGTTCTCCTGAAGAGTCACCGTAGGATGAACAAGACGGATCCTTTAGTGGAAGAGGTAGAGCTCCTGCAAGCTAATCCACATTACGCCCACATTCGCTACCAAAATGGTGAAGAGACTACAGTATCTACAAGACATTTAGCCCCAGTTGAAATCCCAATTAGTGTGGAATCTCAAGATACACCAATAGATGTGAAAGATGCTTCGTTTTCTCCTGGAAAGCCCCTTGAGACTACCCCTATGGAAATAGAGGATTCTGCTCCAGCAGTTAATCAAACCCCGCTGGAAAATATCGAACCTGGTGAAGATGCTCAAGGGCTAGGAAGGTCGGGACGTGTACGTCGCCCACCTAACAGTTTGGGAGATTACTGTCTCTGATATTTTAGAAGGGGGAGATTGTAGTGATACTGGTCCTGTGGGGAGCAGCAGCAGGATAATACTGCACCACCTCTCGTGGCCCTTAACAACAACAACAGTTTGGTGTGTGTCATGGGCCCCAACACATGGTGTGTGATTCTCTCCTACTATATCCATTTATCAGCGATGCAGATTACATGGTGAGTTTAAATATGTGGCCTGTAGTTATAACTTTTCTCTTGACATATGCAAGACATCACCATCCCTGTAGAAGCCGTTATTAGATGTACTAGTCATTATATTTTGTTGTTGCAGAAGTACTATGAAGATTCTATGTTCAATAAAGCCTAGAGATAAGGCCTGTGTTTCTATCACAACAGGTACCTTGTTGGGGAACTTGTTCCAGGCAGAATGTTTACAATGGTACCTTGTTGTGGAACTTGTTCCAGGCAGAATGTTTACAATGGTACCTTGTTGTGGAACTTGTTCCAGGCAGAATGTTTACAATGGAACCTTGTTGTGGAACTTGTTGTTCCAGGCAGAATGTTTACAATGGTACCTTGTTGTGGAACTTGTTGTTCCAGGCAGAATGCTTACAATGGTACCTTGTTGGGGAACTTGTTGTTCCAGGCAGAATGTTTACAATGGTACCTTGTTGTGGAACTTGTTGTTCCAGACAGAATGTTTACAATGGTACCTTGTTGTAGCACTTGTTGTTCCAGGCACAATGTTTACAATGGTACCTTGTTGTGGAACTTGTTCCAGGCAGAATATTTACAATGGTACCTTGTTGTGGAACTCGTTGTTCCAGGCACAATGTTTACAATGGTACCTTGTTGTGGGACTTGTTGTTCCAGGCAGAATGTTTACAATGGTACCTTGTTGGGGAACTTGTTGTTCCAGGCAGAATGTTTACAATGGTACCTTGTTGGGGAACTTGTTGTTCCAGGCAGAATGTTTACAATGGTACCTTGTTGTGGAACTTGTTGTTCCAGGCAGAATGTTTACAATGGTACCTTGTTGTGGAACTTGTTGTTCCAGGCAGAATGTTTACAATGGTACCTTGTTGTGGAACTTGTTCCAGGCAGAATGTTTACAATGGTACCTTGCTGTGGAACTTGTTGTTCCAGGCAGAATGTTTACAATGGTACCTTGTTGTGGAGCTTGTTCTTCCAGGCAGAATGTTTACAATGGTACGTTGTTGTGAAACTTGTTCCAGGCAAAATGTTTACAATGGTACCCTGTTATGGAATTTTTTGTTCCAGGCAGAATGTTTACAATGGTACCTGTTGAAGCAACTTGTTCCAGGCAGAATGTTTACAATGGTACCTTGTTGTGGAACTTGTTGTTCCAGGCAAAATGTGTACAATGGTACCTTGCTGTGAAACTTGTTCCAGGCAGAATGTTTATAATGGTACCTTGTTGTGGAACTTGTTGTTCCAGGCAGAATGTTTACAGAATGTTTTCCACAATGGTACCTTGTTGTGGAACTTGTTGTTCCAGGCAGAATGTTTACAATGGTACCTTGTTGTGGAACTTGTTGTTCCAGGCAGAATGTTTACAATGGTACCTTGTTGTGGAACTTGTTGTTCCAGGCAGAATGTTTACAATGGTACCTTGTTGTGGAACTTGTTGTTCCAGGCAGAATGTTTACAATGGTACCTTGTTGTGAAACTTGTTGTTCCAGGCAGAATGCTTACAATGGTACCCTGTTGTGGAACTTGTTGTTCCAGGCAGAATGATTACAATGGTACCTTGTTGGGGAACTTGTTGTTCCAGGCAGAATGTTTACAATGGTACCTTGTTGTGGAACTTGTTGTTCCAGGTAGAATGTTTACAATGGTACCTTGTTGTGGAGCTTGTTGTTCCAGGCAGAATGTATACAATGGTACCTTGTTGTGGAACTTGTTCCAGGCGGAATGTTTACAATGGTACCTTGTTGTTGAACTTGTTGTTCCAGGCAGAATGTTCACAATGGTACCTTGTTGTGGAACTTGTTCCAGGCAGAATGTTTACAATGGTACCTTGTTGTGGAACTTGTTGTTCCAGGCAGAATGTTTACAATGGTACCTTGTTGTGGAACTTGTTGTTCCAGGCAGAATGTTTACAATGGTACCTTGTTGTGGAACTTGTTGTTCCAGGCAGAATGTTTACAATGGTACCTTGTGGAATTTTTTGTTCCATGCAGAATATTTACAAAGGTACCTTGTGGAACTTTTTGTTCCAGGCAGAATGTTTACAATGGTACCTTGTTGTGGAACTTGTTGTTCCAGGCAGAATGTTTACAATGATACCTTGTTGTGGAACTTGTTGTTCCAGGCAGAATGCTTACAATGGTACCCTGTTGTGGAACTTGTTGTTCCAGGCAGAATGTTTACAATGGTACCTTGTTGTGGAACTTGTTGTTCCAGGCAGAATGCTTACAATGGTACCTTGTTGTGAAACTTGTTGTTCCAGGCAGAATGTTTACAATGGTACCTTGTTGTGGAATTTGTTGCTCCAGGCTGAATGTTTACAATGGTACCTTGTTGTGGAACTTGTTGCTCCAGGCTGAATGTTTACAATGGTACCTTGTTGTGGAACTTGTTGTTCCAGGCAGAATGTTTACAATGGTACCTTGTTGTGGAACTTGTTGTTCCAGGCAGAATGTTTACAATGGTACCTTGTTGTGGAACTTGTTGTTCCAGGCAGAATGTTTACAATGGTACCTTGCTGTGGAACTTGTTGTTCCAGGCTGAATGTTTACAATGGTACCTTGTTGTGGAACCTGTTGTTCCAGGCAGAATGTTTACAATGGTACCTTGTTGTGGAACTTGTTGTTCCAGGCACAATGTTTACAATGGTACCTTGTTGTGGAACTTGTTTTTCCAGGCAGAATGTTTACAATGGTACCTTGTTGGGGAACTTGTTGTTCCAGGCAGAATGTTTACAATGGTACCTAGTTGTGGAACTTGTTGTTCCAGGCAGAATGTTTACAATGGTACCTTGTTGTGGAACTTGTTGTTCCAGGCAGAATGTTTGCAATGGTACCTTGTTGTGGAACTTGTTGTTCCAGGCAGAATGTTTACAATGGTACCTTGTTGTGGAACTTGTTGTTCCAGGCAGAATGTTTGCAATGGTACCTTGTTGTGGAACTTGTTCCAGGCAGAATGTTTACAATGGTACCTTGCTGTGGAACTTGTTGTTCCAGGCACAATGTTTACAATGATACCTTGTTGTGGAACTTGTTGTTCCAGACAGAATCTTTACAATGGTACCTTGTTGTGGAACTTGTTGTTCCAGGCAGAATGTTTACAATGGTACCTTGTTGTGGAACTTGTTGTTCCAGGCAGAATGTTTACAATGGTACCTTGTTGTGGAACTTGTTGTTCCAGGCAGAATGTTTGCAATGGTACCTTGTTGGGGAACTTGTTCCAGGCAGAATGTTTACAATGGTACCTTGTTGTGGAACTTGTTCCAGGCAGAATGTTTACAATGGTACCTTGTTGTCGAACTTGTTCCAGGCAGAATGTTTACAATGGAACCTTGTTGTGGAACTTGTTGTTCCAGGCAGAATGTTTACAATGGTACCTTGTTGTGGAACTTGTTGTTCCAGGCAGAATGCTTACAATGGTACCTTGTTGGGGAACTTGTTGTTCCAGGCAGAATGTTTACAATGGTACCTTGTTGTGGAACTTGTTGTTCCAGACAGAATGTTTACAATGGTACCTTGTTGTGGCACTTGTTGTTCCAGGCACAATGTTTACAATGGTACCTTGTTGTGGAACTTGTTCCAGGCAGAATATTTACAATGGTACCTTGTTGTGGAACTTGTTGTTCCAGGCACAATGTTTACAATGGTACCTTGTTGTGGGACTTGTTGTTCCAGGCAGAATGTTTACAATGGTACCTTGTTGGGGAACTTGTTGTTCCAGGCAGAATGTTTACAATGGTACCTTGTTGGGGAACTTGTTGTTCCAGGCAGAATGTTTACAATGGTACCTTGTTGTGGAACTTGTTGTTCCAGGCAGAATGTTTACAATGGTACCTTGTTGTGGAACTTACCTTGTTGTTCCAGGCAGAATGTTTACAATGGTACCTTGTTGTGGAACTTGTTCCAGGCAGAATGTTTACAATGGTACCTTGCTGTGGAACTTGTTGTTCCAGGCAGAATGTTTACAATGGTACCTTGTTGTGGAGCTTGTTCTTCCAGGCAGAATGTTTACAATGGTACGTTGTTGTGAAACTTGTTCCAGGCAAAATGTTTACAATGGTACCCTGTTATGGATTTTTTTGTTCCAGGCAGAATGTTTACAATGGTACCTGTTGAAGCAACTTGTTCCAGGCAGAATGTTTACAATGGTACCTTGTTGTGGAACTTGTTGTTCCAGGCAAAATGTGTACAATGGTACCTTGCTGTGAAACTTGTTCCAGGCAGAATGTTTATAATGGTACCTTGTTGTGGAACTTGTTGTTCCAGGCAGAATGTTTACAATGGTACCTTGTTGTGGAACTTGTTGTTCCAGGCAGAATGTTTACAATTGTACCTTGTTGTGGAACTTGTTGTTCCAGGCAGAATGTTTACAATGGTACCTTGTTGTGGAACTTGTTGTTCCAGGCAGAATGTTTACAATGGTACCTTGTTGTGGAACTTGTTGTTCCAGGCAGAATGTTTACAATGGTACCTGTTGATGGAACTTGTTGTTCCAGGCAGAATGTTTACAATGGTACCTTGTTGTGAAACTTGTTGTTCCAGGCAGAATGCTTACAATGGTACCCTGTTGTGGAACTTGTTGTTCCAGGCAGAATGATTACAATGGTACTTTGTTGGGGAACTTGTTGTTCCAGGCAGAATGTTTACAATGGTACCTTGTTGTGGAACTTGTTGTTCCAGGTAGAATGTTTACAATGGTACCTTGTTGTGGAGCTTGTTGTTCCAGGCAGAATGTTTACAATGGTACCTTCTTGTGGAACTTGTTCCAGGCGGAATGTTTACAATGGTACCTTGTTGTTGAACTTGTTGTTCCAGGCAGAATGTTCACAATGGTACCTTGTTGTGGAACTTGTTCCAGGCAGAATGTTTACAATGGTACCTTGTTGTGGAACTTGTTGTTCCAGGCAGAATGTTTACAATGGTACCTTGTTGTGGAACTTGTTGTTCCAGGCAGAATGTTTACAATGGTACCTTGTTGTGGAACTTGTTGTTCCAGGCAGAATGTTTACAATGGTACCTTGTGGAATTTTTTGTTCCATGCAGAATATTTACAAAGGTACCTTGTTGTGGAACTTTTTGTTCCAGGCAGAATGTTTACAATGGTACCTTGTTGTGGAACTTGTTGTTCCAGGCAGAATGTTTACAATGATACCTTGTTGTGGAACTTGTTGTTCCAGGCAGAATGCTTACAATGGTACCCTGTTGTGGAACTTGTTGTTCCAGGCAGAATGTTTACAATGGTACCTTGTTGTGGAACTTGTTGTTCCAGGCAGAATGCTTACAATGGTACCTTGTTGTGAAACTTGTTGTTCCAGGCAGAATGTTTACAATGGTACCTTGTTGTGGAACTTGTTGTTCCAGGCAGAATGTTTACAATGGTACCTTGTTGTGGAACTTGTTGTTCCAGGCAGAATGTTTACAATGGTACCTTGTTGTGAAACTTGTTGTTCCAGGCAGAATGTTTACAATGGTACCTTTTTGTGGAACTTGTTGTTCCAGGCAGAATGTTTACAATGGTACCTTGCTGTGGAACTTGTTGTTCCAGGCAGAATGTTTGCAATGGTACCTTGTTGTGAAACTTGTTGTTCCAGGCAGAATGTTTGCAATGGTACCTTGTTGTGGAACTTGTTGTTCCAGGCAGAATGTTTGCAATGGTACCTTGTTGTGGAACTTGTTGTTCCAGGCAGAATGTTTGCAATGGTACCTTGTTGTGGAACTTTTTGTTCCAGGCAGAATGTTTGCAATGGTACCTTGTTGTGAAACTTGTTGTTCCAGGCAGAATGTTTACAATGGTACCTTGCTGTGGAACTTGTTGTTCCAGGCAGAATGTTTGCAATGGTACCTGTTTATGGAACTTGTTTGTCCCTCACTGCCAGCTACACATTGCCTACCCAACAGTAAGCTAAGAAACAGGCAGCCCATCATTAAATAAGGAGATATATGGTGACAAGGTTCAGAACAAGGTACCCAACACCGTCATCAAAATCACGTATAGCACACCCAAACTTTTTTTATATTAAATTTATGTTATATTGATATGTATTTATATGTATAGTAAATAATTACCATATCTCTCCATTAAATTTCTGCAAACTAATTAAGGTGTATTTTTGACAGAGTGAGAGAAGAAATAAGAGGAAGATGGTGGGGCGAGCTTGGTTACTTACTGCTATTGTTGGGGCGTTAATAACAGGTAAGAACGTTTGTTTACTGCCCCCTTTATATCTGTTGTGTCTGTTGACTGTTGTGTCTGTTGCTCTTGTGTCTGTTGACTGTTGTGTCTGTTGACTGTTGTGTCTGTTGACTGTTGTGTCTGTTAACTGTTGTGTCTGTTGACTGTTGTGTCTGTTAACTGTTGTGTCTGTTGACTGTTGTGTCTGTTGACTGTTGTGTCTGTTGACTGTTGTGTCTGTTGACTGTTGTGTCTGTTAACTGTTGTGTCTGTTGACTGTTGTGTCTGTTGCTGTTGTGTCTGTTAACTGTTGTGTCTGTTGACTGTTGTGTCTGTTGACTGTTGTGTCTGTTAACTGTTGTGTCTGTTGACTGTTGTGTCTGTTGACTGTTGTGTCTGTTGCTGCTGTGTCTGTTGACTGTTGTGTCTGTTGACTGTTGTGTCTGTTGACTGTTGCATCAATTGACTGTTATGTCTGTTGACTGTTGTGTTTGTTGACTGTTGTGTCTGATCCCTGATGTATCACTTAATTGTTATGTATGTTGACTGTTGTGTCTGTTGACTGTTGTGTCTGTTTGATGTGTCTGTTGACTGTGTCTGTTGATTGTCTCTGTTGACTGTTGTGAATGTTGACTGTTGTATCTGTTGATTGTTGTGCATGTTGACTGTTGTGTCTTTTGACTGGATCTGTTGACTGTCTGTTGACTGTGTCTGTTGACTGCGTCTGTTGACTGTTGTGTCAGTTGATTGTTGTGTCTGTTGACTGTTGTGTCTGTTGACTGTTGTCTGTTGACTGCGTCTGTTGACTGTTGTGTCAGTTGATTGTTGTGTCTGTTGACTGTTGTGTCTGTTGACTGTTGTATCTATTGACTGCTGTGTCTGTTGACTGTTGTGTCTGTTGACTGGGTCTGTTGACTGTCTGTTGACTGTGTCTGTTGACTGCGTCTGTTGACTGTTGTGTCAGTTGATTGTGTCTGTTGACTGTTGTGTCTGTTGACTGTTGACTGCGTCTGTTGACTGTTGTGTCAGTTGACTGTTGTGTCAGTTGATTGTGTCTGTTGATTGTTGTGTCTGTTGATTGTTGTATCTATTGACTGCTGTGTCTGTTGACTGTTGTCTGTTGACTGTGTGTTGACTGTTGTGTTTTGATTGTTCAGTCTGTTGACTGCGTCTGTTGATTGTTGTGTCTGTTGACTGGGTCTGTTGACTGTTGACTGTGTCTATTGACTGCGTCTGTTGACTGTTGTGTCAGTTGATTGTTGTGTCTGTTGACTGTTGTGTCTGTTGACTGTTGGCTGTTGACTGCGTCTGTTGACTGTTGTGTCAGTTAATTGTGTCTGTTGACTGTTGTGTCTGTTGACTATTGTGTCTGTTGACTTGTCTGTTACTTTTGTGTCAGTTGACTGTTGTGACTGTTGAGTCTTGTGTCTGTTGACTCTTGTGTCTGTTGATTGTGTCTGTTAACTGTTGTGTCTGTTTGATGTGTCTGTTGATTGTGTCTGTTGATTGTTGTCTCTGTTGAATGTTGTGTTTGTTGACTCTTATGTCTGTTGACTGTTGTCTGTTCAGGAGGCCTCGTCACAGACCGGTCCGCGGGGGCGCTGACCCCCGGAACTCTCTCCAGGTAAACTCCAGGTAAACTGCTGTGTCTGTTGATTGTTGTGTCTGTTGACTGTTGTGTCTGTTGACTGTTGTGTCTGTTGACTGTTATGTCTGTTGACTGTTGTGTCTGTTGACGGTTGTGTCTGTTGACTGTTATGTCTGTTGACTGTTGTGTCTGTTCGTTGTTGTGTCTGTTGACTGTTGTGTCTGTTGATTGTGTCTGTTGACTGTTGTGTCTGTTGATGGTTGTGTCTGTTGACTGTTGTATCTGTTGACTGTCGTGTCTGTTGATTGCTGTGTCTGTTGACTGTTGTCTGTTGATTGTGTCTGTTGATTGTGCCTGTTGACTGTTGTCTCTGTTGATTGTTGTGTCTGTTGACTGTTGCGTCAATTGACTGTTGTGTCTGTTGACTGTTGTGTCAGTTGACTTGTGTCAGTTGACTGTTGTGTCTGTTGATTGTTGTGTCTGTTGACTGTCTGTTGATTGTTGTGTCTGTTGACTCTTGTGTCTGTTGAGTGTGTCAGTTGACTGTTATGTCTGTTGACCGTTGTGTCTGTTGACTGTTGCGTCAATTGACTGTTGTGTCTGTTGACTGTTGTCTGTTGACTGTTGTGTCAGTTGACTGTTGTCTGTTGACTGTTGTGTCTGTTGACTGTGTCTGTTGATTGTTGTGTCTGTTGATTCCTGTGTCTGTTGGCTGTTGTAATCTATTGACCTTTGTATCTGTTAAACTGAAAGTTAAGACACTTGTGCAACATCTGGGTATGTTTATTGTAGACGTTTCGCCATCCAGTGGCTTTATCAATACAAATTCTTGGACATAATTGGAAGACAGTAGAACTATATACAATAGATGAGGTAATCAGTCCCTCAGTCTTGGAGGTGGTGTTTACAACACCATGGTTGTAGAGATTCTGAAGCACAGGTAAGGAGACTGGGGCTTATATAGGCGTCAGTGAAAGGGACGTGTAGCTGACGAGGGCATAGTCACTGGTAGGCGGGATTCCTCAGTGGAAGTAGGTCCTGGGGAATCCCGCATACCAGTGACTATGCCCTCGTCAGCTACACGTCCCTTTCACTGACGCCTATATAAGCCCCAGTCTCCTTACCTGTGCTTCAGAATCTCTACAACCACGGTGTTGTAAACACCACCTCCAAGGCTGAGGGACTGATTACCTCATCTTCTGTATATAGTTCTTCTGTTTTCTTATTATGTCCAAGAATTTGTATTGATAAAGCCACTGGATGGCGAAACGTCTACAATAAAGATACCCGGATGTTGCACATGTGTCTTAACTTTCATCTTGTCGGTATTGTATACCATTCTTGTACAATCTGTTAAACTGTTGCGTGAGGTTACTGTTATCTGTTACTGTTATAAAAGATCAGCTCACAGACACGATCACTCGATGAGTTATCTTTATCCTGAGTTAACCTTAAGAACATAAGAATGAAGGAACACTGCAGCAGGCCTATTGTCCTATGCGAGGCAGGTCCAATTCTCCCAACGGCTTAAGCCAATTCCTTAACCTAGTCAGGTCAATCACATTCACTTAAGGAAGGAACACGGCATCTGACCCAGCAGCACAAGCTAGTCAGGTCCAACTCACACCCACTCATGTATTTATCTAACCTATTTTTAAAACTACACAACGTTTTAGCCTGAATAACTGCACTCGGGAGTTTGTTCCACTCATCCACAACTCTATTACCAAACCAGTGCTTTCCTATATCCTTCCTGAATCTGAATTTTTCCAAGTTAAAACCATTGCTGCGAGTCCTATCTACGCTAGATATTTTTAGCATGCTATTTACATCCCCTTTATTTCTGTTTTCCATTTATACACCTCAGTCAAATGCCCCCTGATTCTACGTCTTTCTAGAGAGTGCAGATTCAGGGCCTCAGTCTATCCTCATAGGGAAGATTTCTGATACATGGGATCAACTTTGTCATCCTCCTCTGTACGTTTTCCAGAGCATTTATATCCATTCTGTAATACGGTGACCAGAACTGAGCAGCATAGTCTAAATGAGGCCTAACCAAGGATATATAGAGTTGAAGAACAACCTGAGGACTTCTATTATTTATACTTCTAGATATGAAGCCAAGAATTCTGTTAGCTTTACTGCGAACACTTATGCACTGCCTATGAAAGCAAAAGACTCGGAAGGAGATGCAACATTAAGAACATAAGAACATATGTAAGGAGAGGAGGAGTATGAGGTAATCAGTCCCTCAGCCTGGAGTCGATGTGTTCAGTCCATCAATCTTGTAGAATGTACAGCATAGGGCCGTAGACGTGGCTTATATACTGTAGTGAGGTGAGTTGAAGCAGACGGAGGCGGGGTCATAGTGGTACAATCCACTAGTCGAAGTAGGTCTTCGTCCAAAGGTTGGACAAGTGTTGAAGAATTCTTTGTAACAAGATCCCATGATGCTGCAGTGTCTGACAGTTTTGATGAATGCAGCATCATGGGATCTTCTTACAAAGAATTCTTCAACACTTGTTCAACCTTTGGACGAAGACCTACTTCGACTAGTGGATGGTACCACTATGACCCCGCCTCCGCCTGCTTCACCTCACCTCACTACAGTATATAAGCCACGTCCATGGCCCTATGCTGTACATTCTACAAGATTGATGGACTGAACACATCGATTCCAGGCTGAGGGACTGATTACCTCATACTCCTCCTCTCCTTACGCCTTCCTCTTTGTATTGGACTAATGAAGCCACTGTGTGGCGAAACGTTTCCTGAATAAAGATTCCCATATGGAATCACAGTGAGACCCCCCCAGAGGAAATGATGGGCATTAAAATCGCCAAGTAACAGAAGCGGTGGCCGTAATGATGAAACAATAAAGGCAATATCCAGAATAGATAATGCCCGAGAAGGAGAGAGATATAAAGAACAGAGCGTATACCACCTATGCAAGTGGATACGGGCTGCTGTGTAATGCAGCGAAGTATGAACAAATAGCTGATGGTACGGAATATCAGTGCATAGAAGAAGGGCACTTTCATTAAAGGTCCCATCAGGAAAAGGATCTGTGTCAGCATAGTTGCTGATCCCTGTATTCCCAGTATTATATAGCATAGCATATTAGTATCATCCATGTGCTTTAGATACGAGATCCCTTGTAGGCCTGTGGCTTTGTGTGACGTCACGGGATACAGATGTGTAGGCTCATACCTCTGCCCCGGCCTCACTCGGCGGCAGACCATCCAGGCGAAGACAGGCAAGGCACTGGGCTCCATCCCTCATCTCAGTCTGACAATATAGTTACCATCCTACAAGTGTGTCTACCTTCAACCTACGATATCTCCATTAAAGAACACTTACGATATCTGAAGAATACAATAAATTATAGCCTGAGATGGGAGAGATAACAGCAGAGTGTAATTTTGGTTCCTGTAAGCAAACTCCAACAGGGGAAAACTGGGAGAGTAACATCTGAAGCTCACCCCGATTACCCCTGAGGCCGCATATATTCCACTGTAAATAGGCCATGATTGGCAATGATAAAGATACCTGAAATCCGCAGGTAAGGGTTCCTGTGGACTAGAGGGGTTAGAAAAGTCCACATGCGGAGGCAGCGGAAAATGTTCAAGCAGCGAAGGAACGGTGCACTGTGAAGAAAGGAGTTGTGCAGATGGAGGAGAGGAGTGAGAAGGAACAGAGGGTGGATCAGTGTCCATCGATGGTTTGGTCTCTGCAATATATTCAGAGATTGCTTCAAGTGTTTCGGAATTCAGAGACGCCGTATGGGAGACAATATTGGAGATGGTAGGGGGAAGATGAGTAAAGATTGGAACTGTAATGGACTGTACCAAGGTAGGGGGGGCGAAAGGGTGGAGGGAACTGGAGAAGAAGTGTGGAAGGGGACAGAAGAGGCAGAAACCTGGGAGGTGGCAGAAGAGGAAGAAACTTGGGAGGGAACAGGGGAGGAAGGTACAGTACGAGAAGGAGGGTGAACCTCTACACTTGTAACAGAGCCAGTGAGAGGGGAAGAACCAGGTACAGAGACAGGGAAGGTAAAATGAGGAGGTGGAAGAAGGGAAGGAGGGGTTAAAGGACCTTTTTTTTACTTCTGAGAAGTAGAGGGACGATTGGGAGGAGGTGTTGTATGAGATCTCGTCGATACTGAGGCTTGTGAGGGAGAACACGAAGAAGCGAGAACAGACTGAGGCATTGAAGTAGGGATTTCTGAGCCTAGGACAGCAAAAGAATTAGATACAGGAGTGACTATGGGAGAGGTAACCACAGAGGAGGCTGCAGAAGATGGGACCCCAGAAGTGGGGGGACGTTTTGAAACACGGGAATAAGAAACACGAGGTAGTCTTCCTTGGAGGCAGAGATGAGAAACTGCCATGGCATAAGGGAGACCTTCTGCCTCTTTGAGGTAATGGATTTCCAGCTCATTTAAGTAGACTTGGCAATGCCGAGAGTACGAAGGGTGAGCCTCATGACAATTAAGGCAAGAGAGAGGTCGATTACAAGACGTATTAGAATGGTCATCGGCACCACAGACTGGGCATTCGGCTATAGATCTGCAATATTTCGCTGGATGGCCAAATCGCCAGCAATTTCTACACTGTTGCTGTGTAGGGATCACCTTTCGAACTTGTAACTGATGTCCTGCTACATAAACTGAGGATGGGAGTTCACAGCTCTCAAAAGTTAAACGAGCCACATTGCTAGGGTATCGTCTCCGCCTGCGGGCAGGAAGAACATAAGTGTCTACCTTGAGGATTGGGAGATCTTGGAGTTCCAGCTGTTCAAGAATGTCATTGCCACATGTCTGGAAATTTTGTTGTACTATGGTATGGGGCAGAATGATGGTACCACTACAAGAATTGAGGGAATGATGTTTTTCAATAGTGACAGGAACAGTATCGATGTGGGAAAGAAGAGAAAGATCATGAGCTTGGGTAGCATTCTGTACAGTGATGATGCATGTACCGCTCTTAAGAGCATGAAAAGAAATATCTTTACCAACATGGAGTAGGAGTGCCTTGCCAATACTGTGGTCAGAAAGATAGGTAGTAGAGGAAGTCGGTCGTAAAGTGAAGAATTTAGTCCATTGTGCATTCTGAAACTGAGCGTGGAAAGGGAGTGCAGGACGTGTCGATCTTTTCTGAGAAGAACGAGAAGGTGGAGAAGTATCATCAGCAGGTAATTGTCGTTGGCGTTTAGGCGTGGGACCAGAGTTGGTCTGACGTGAAACGGGCCGGCGATTCTAAAATTGCCACACCGTAGAGGGAGAGGCCGGAACCATAGTCAAAGGAGAGCGGAGGTCAGATAAATCAAAAGAGTCAGTCGAGACCTCAGTACCTGAAGCGGGTGAGGAAACAGCACCGGCAAGAGGTACAGAGGCATGAGGAGTGTCCAAAGAGTGGTCCAAAGATGAGGCGGGGTCAGAACGGGGTGCGGTATCAAGAAGGGGCCCGGGGGTAGCAGGTTCATGGGCTGGGGCTGCCATGGTTAGGTT
The DNA here is from genome assembly GCF_038502225.1 of Cherax quadricarinatus. Lineage (NCBI taxonomy): Eukaryota > Metazoa > Arthropoda > Malacostraca > Decapoda > Parastacidae > Cherax > Cherax quadricarinatus. The sequence goes on along the minus strand of NW_027199625.1, from coordinate 3,356 downwards.
ACTTCTTTCTTTTTATTTTTAAGAAAAAAAAAGAAAGAAGAAAAGAAAATAAAAATAAAAAAAATAAAAAAGAGGGGGGACTGGGGAGGGATAGTTCCTAGGAGGAATGAAAGGGCCAGAAATCTCCCTCCACACCCAAGAGGACCTCAGCACTGCAAGTAGCACAGATGCAGCATGGAACCCGTGCCATACCCTACCTATCATGCCAGTAAACCAGCAATCCGGGATAGCAACCTCACATCTGCCGAGCTACCTCGGTGGACAAAAGAGAGGGCGGCCAGACATCCACCACAAAGCATACCTCCTTCGGCCACCACCCCCGGAATCCAAAAGGTGGCTTCCAGAGATACACCCGTCGCCCGAGAGACACCCAAAGCCACCCTCTGGGATATCAGAGAGGGATCGGGACATCCCCAGGTAATCCAGATTCCATGGCAAACTATGCCACCGCCAAGAACCTCAATGGAATGGGATGGACCCCGGTACCATTTCCCCTACCTAGGAACTAGCGTGCCTGTGGGAAAAAAATCCCAAAGGCCAAAAAGGAAGGGCAAAAAGGAGGGGGGGAGGAGGAGGAAAGGAAAAAGGGGAGGATGGGGAGGATGGGATAGGGAAGGGGAGATTGGGGGGTAATTAGGTTCGGTCTGAGGAAGGAGACCGACAGGTCTAATTCCTCAGACCAAGAGCCTCTTCACCACAACAAGGAGCCCCCCTTGAAGAGGAACAAAGTCACTAGACTCAAGATTTTCTGTCAAATTGTTCCAATCAATTTGTCAAAAGTTATAATCTCCCATTATCACAACATTTTCATATCTAGATGCCTTATGAATATTGTCCAATAGCGGCCTACCACACTCCCTATCAAGGTTTGGGGGCCTATAAATCACACCCAAAATTAATTTTTCATGACCCTCGAGAAACTATAGCCAAATAGATTCTGTGTCTGATGTTTCTAATCTTATATCTTGTCTAAGACAACAATTTAAATGATCCCTGACTTACATCGCCACACCACCACCCTTCCTGTTGACCCTATCAGTGTGGAATAGTTTATAACTCTGTATGTTGCATTCAGAAGGCATTTCTCTATCTCTCAGGTTGAACCAGGTCTCTGTTATACCAATAATATCTATATTACCTACACTTGCAAGCAATCTTAGCTCATCTATCTTCTTTCTTAGACTCCTACTATTTGTATAGTAAACCTTAAGGGAGCTAGTCACTCGTTACCCTCTACTATATCACTTTGTTGTCCAGTTGCTTTGTCTTTCCTAGCAACTTTATTTTGAATACAGTCTTTTAAACATATCCCTGAGGTATCCTGGTAATATCTGCTTTTTCCAACAATAATGCTGTAGAGTGAGACACGCAACGTATGGGAATCTTCATTCAGGAAACGTTTCGCCACACATGTCGGTTTTTTCAAACCATTCATCACACTAATGCTGCACCCTGATTGTTTCCCACAAACACCCATACCTCTATAATCTATCAGTTTAAATTCCTAGACAAGTCATCAGTTACCCCCTCAATCTAACTGGCTAATGCAACCTCTCCAGCCCCAGAGAAATTAAAGTTATCTTTACTAGAGATATCTCTAAATATTTTTACATTCATAATTTTAGCGAGAGTGAAGGGGCAGGTACCTTGCTGCTGGTGAAGGGCACTTGATCCAAGGACTTGCAGCTACTCTCTTTCCCTTGGATCATACCGGGGTGGCCCGGTGGTCTGGTGGCTAAAGCTCCCGCTTCACACACGGAGGGCCCGGGTTCGATTCCCGGCGGGTGGAAATTCCGACACGTTTCCTTACACCTATTGTCCTGTTCACCTAGCAGCAAATAGGTACCTGGGTGTTAGTCGACTGGTGTGGGTCGCATCCTGGGGGACAAGATTAAGGACCACAATGGAAATAAGTTAGACAGTCCTCGATGACGCACTGACTTTCTTGGGTTATCCTGGGTGGCTAACCCTCCGGGGTTAAAAATCCGAACGAAATCTCTCTTAACTTCCTCAGGCTCTGTATGACCCATACGGGTTAAGCTTTTATTGTTATTTGTTTATTTTAATTAATTTTATTGTAAGCAGAAAAAAGTTAGGATGAAACGTTGTTAGAGCGAAACGTTGTTAGGGCGAAACATTATTAGAATAAAACGTTGTTAGAGCAAAACATTGTTAGAGTGAAACGTTGTTAGAGCAAAATGTTGTTAGAGCAAACATTATTAGAGCAAAACGTTGTTAGAGTGAAACATTGTTAGAATGAAACGTTGTTAGGGCGAAACATTGTTAGTGAAACAGTGTTAGGGCGAAACATTGTTAGAGTGAAACGTTTTTAGGGCAAAACATTGTTAGAACGAAACACTGTTAGGGTGAAGCATTGTTAGAGTGAAACGTTTTTAGGGCAAAACATTATTAGAGCGAAACATTGTTAGGGCGAAACATTGTTAGAGCAAAACGTTGTTAGGGCGAAACATTGTTAGAGCAAAACGTTGTTAGGGCGAAACATTGTTAGAGCGAAACGTTGTTAGGGCGAAAGGTTGTTAGAGCAAAACGTTGTTAGGGCGAAACATTGTTAGAGCAAAACGTTGTTAGGGCAAAACATTGTTAGAGCAAAACGTTGTTAGGGCGAAACATTGTTAGAGTGAAACGTTGTTAGGGCGAAAGGTTGTTTGACAAACTTCACTATTTTCTTCACTATTGTTTTCAATGCAAAATTTGGATTCATTACAAACTTGTAACAGCACCGGTAGGATCACCGACAATTTACTGCGGCAATGTTTCGCGCTTGTCACATTTCAACTTGACAAGGCTCCTGGAGAGTGAAACGTTGATGGAGTAAAATGTCACATTAGCTGCCCATGTGTCCTTTTGCCTAACATTTTCAATTTCGATTTTCCTAAATCCATTCAGGTCCATCACATAAGTTTACAAATATTTTAAATTCTTGGCTCGATGAACTTTCAGATTTTTGTGAAGGAAAATATTTAATAAATATTTATTATAAATGAGATCCAACCAGATTTTTGTCTTCTTAAATACTGGAATCTTACAATAATTTTTTTTTCTACGATATCCTTTTTTTCCGGTTTTTGTACATTTTCGATTTTAAAAGATGTGTGCCCCCTTTTAGGTTTTCATTCTATGTTCCGTCATAGTTGTCCTGGGAATTTGCTCTTCCTGTGTTCCTATCTGCACCTCTTATAAGACCTGTAGTGATATTTACACCTCTCAGTCACATATGTTGCTACCTACACCCCCTACACCCACTTGTGCTGGTACCTACATCTATCATAGCACTATTGTTACTACCTACACCCCCTACACCCACTTGTGCTGGTACCTACATCTATCATAGCACT
>NW_027199624.1:0-29934 GCF_038502225.1 Cherax quadricarinatus | reverse complement strand
GTTGGAGATAGTATCAAGTGTTTCAGCAGAAAAGGAAGATGCTGATACCATGACTTCAGAGAGAGGTGAGGGAGAGCAAGTACAGAATGGAGAGAATGAATCTGGAGAGATGCTCTGGTGGGGACAGAAGAGACCTGTGGGGAAACAACAGAGGAAAGAGGCTGGAAGAGGGTCGAGAAAAATCCTGGGAGGGAACAGGAGAAGAGGGAACCACATGAGAGGGTTGTGAACCTCCACCTTCATGAGAGTTAGAAAGGGGGTGAGAACTAGGAAGTGAGCCGAAAAAGAGAACTGTTTGATAATTGTAAGCACTGGAGGAATGCAAAGAGACTTGGGCTCAGGGGACAGCCTCAACTTCTAAGATGACAGGTCCAAAGAAGGTGCAGGTATGTGAGGCCTTGCAACTGAGAACTAGCAGGTGAGAAGATGACAAAGTATAGGCAAGGAGGTGGGGGGTTTCTGAGGCCAAAACCGCGAAAGAATTAGAGATGGCACCGTAGCAGCTGGTAAGCGGGGGGACTGCCTAGGTTGGAGGTCTCCTAGCTATTTGAGAATAAGGAAGATTCCCCTGAAGGGAGAGCTAAGAGACAGCCATAGCATATGTAAGGCTGCTGTCTTTAAAACAACAAATTTCAATTTCATGTTCACTAAGATAGACCTGACACAGGCAGGAAAAAACTGGGTGAGTTTCATTGCATTTATGACAAGTTGGGGGAAGACTGCCAGATGTATTAGCATGATCTGTAGCATTGCAGACTGGGCATTCTGCTGCAGACCTGTAATATTTAGCTGGATGTCCGAAGCTCCAACAATTTTGACACTGTTGGGGTGTAGGGATTACTTTACAGACCTCTAGGCAATATCCTCCATTATAAACAGAGGATGGAAGCTCACAACAGTCAAAGTTCAAGTGGGTGATGTTACTGGGAATCCACCTCTGCTCGCGAGTGGACAGGACATATATATTCACTTTGAGAATCGGAAGGTCCTGGAGGGCCAGTTGCTCTGAAATACGTCACTGCAAGACAAAAAATCACACTGTACAATAGTATGTGGTAAGATCACCATACCACTGGAAGAATTGTGAGTAAAGTCCTTGTGAACTGTGATGCATAGAAACTTTACCAATAAAAAATGGGAATAACCATGAGCTTGAGAAGTAAGGAATGTGCCAGAGTAGCTCATCAAAGAATGTCACCTTTTCACATCTTGGTGTGAAAATTCACATTTTTGTGTTAATGACCCTTCTGGCCCTGCCCCCTCACTCTCCACGCCTTCCACCCGTGCCGATCCACAGTGACCCTGCTGCACCTTCTGCTGCGTCCCCCGGATCGCCCCCGCTCCTCGATTTTTTATTATCTTCGAATTTTCAGTTTATGTCGATTTTTTTAATTTTCGATCTTTTCCGAATTTCATTTTTTACTTTACCCCTATGGGGTGTGGTAAAGTCTCCCCTATAAGGGATAAGCATTCATTTTCAAAATTTTACAGGGTTGACAAATTTCAATTTTTTTTTCATTATTGGAAATACAAAGAAAAACAATTTGAGTTGCCAGATTTCAAGAATGTCATTTTTTTTCCGCTTCCTCACATTAAGTTTTGGGTTCCCTCCTATGGGGCGCTCATATATATTGCATCACATTTGTACTAATGGGGTATGGTCTTTCCTATGGGAGTACAGCAGGTTTGCTCATGCCAGGTGGGGTGTGATGTCACTGACTGCTGAGTAAACAAAGGTGGGGTGTGATATCACTGACACGGCAGGTTATGTAGCGGGCTAGCTGCAGGATTTTCAAGGATAGCTCCTGGTCAAAGAGGCTGACCAGGTCCCTACTTAACAGAACTCAGTGTGAATGCTTTGAGAAGATACCAGAGCAGCGAACAGACATCCAAGTGCATCGTTTCAGCGTAAATAGTTGAAGTGTTACGCAGTTATAGAGGGTTTGGTGTCGTTGAGTCAGGACCAGTCAGCGCCTCCCCCCCTCTCCGCTGGGGGGGAGGGGGAGGGCGTGTGTAGTAAACGGTGACCCTCTCATAATGCCTCACCCCTGCCCGTCTCCCACGCCTCACCCACCCAACTCCCAGCGCCACACCATCTGTAGAGGGTACTTCTCCCCTAACCCAGGATGTCAGCGATGGCACTGCAGGGAGTGCCGGGCTCACAGGAACTTCCACTACAGGGACAGCATCGTGGAGTTCGACCGTGAGGCAGCTGTCAGGTGTGCCACAGGCAGTGTGTACTCAGTTCCTCAAGCTTCAACAACCGTGCACACGAGGGCCTGGGATCTTCAATCAACTTGGCGTCCACCAGGGTGCTGACATGTCCCTAGGGCAGCTCTCCATCGGGCTGCTAACGGAGTCACTGGCTTCTCGGACCTCTTGGGGAGGGTCGATGGTGCTCGTGAAAGCAGCAGATTCGGGGCAACTTGCTGCTGTTTGCAATGGCTGTCTGCCGAGGAGAGACAGGCACCTAGCAACATCTGTTGTTGGGGCAATGGATGAATTCCCTACTATGTTTGTTAACTGCTCATTACTCTGTAATTTGTCTATGATTGTAATCATGTCATAACATGTTTATCATTCATTGCCTTCGAAACTTGTCATGATTGTGACCAGCTCTACCTGGAGCTCATTACCTTTGCAAATTCTCATGATTAATGTGTTTATGATTCATTACCTTTGCAATTATTCATGAGTGTGACCAGCTCTACATCAGATCTAGTTCATTACCTTTGTAACTTGCTCAGCTATCAAAACTTTGGAGTCCAGTCCCTGGACCAATTATGTACCTCTGTAATCTTTTGACTACCGCCCACAGGATGGGTATGGGGTGCATAATAAACATAATAAACTACCTGAGTAAACAAAGGTGGGGTGTGATGTCATGTGATAACCACCCATTACATCAGCACAAGTAAACACAAGCCAAGAAGATTGATCAGGTCCATCAAGCTGGGTCACTCTGTGTCTCCTTATTAAGTGAATTAAAATGCAGGATAACACTAATAGACAGTATTGTTTTTTCATCATTTTTTATTTGATACACATATTCAACACAACAAATTTCTGGTAATACAATTTTTCATTATTACAAGAGATTATATACAACTAAAAGTATCAACATAGGAAAACATTACAGTTTCTCAAAAAAAAAAAAAATACAATATGGAATCACTCTGTTCTACTATGTTTAGATGGTGGAATATCAGGGTGACCATAAGCCAAGGATTTCTTAGTATTCAAGTGATACCTTTTATCATCAAAGGCTGACAAACCTCTCTTTTTTATCTTTACATATTTCACCTTTTACATTACTTATAGACTTACAAGTGAATAATTCCCTATCTACATTTCATAAAACATTCTTATATCTTGCATGAGTTAATAATGGCATGAAATGTGCCGGAATACCCTTGGCTCTACAGATAGTATTTGATCTTCCAGCAATCTTTACAGAATACATTTTAGCTTTCAGAGCTACCAACTCAATAATATTTTTATCAGACATTTCTGATTTCAATAAACCTAGCTCTCTTTTCTTACTATTATCATACGAGGGATGGTAAGGACTGAAATATGAAAAATACATTTATCCTAACAAAGGCTCACATTTGAACTCAGTATGCAAATCTTTGCATTTCAAACTAAAAATATACAAATCAGTATCGGTATACAGAAGTCTTACGTCATCATCACAATGTTATTTTAAAACTTTATACTAAAACTGATACAATTTCTTTTTTGCAATCTCAAGAATTTGAAAACTGAGATAAAGTGGTTGCTCGACTTTCAATTTCGGTTTGGTGAATGTACAAATCACTCTATCTTGGTTCAAATATGTGATATTTTTTTTAGGAAACGATCTTTAGCAACTCTAACAAATGCTTTCTCATCCCTGATGCATCTATAAGACTCACCATACTTTGTGATAATTAACAATGATTTCCCATATATGGCATTATTAGTTAATTTAAATGCTTTTGACTTGATGGGACGTTCTGTGCGATATTGGTTGTTATGAAGTGTTTTAAAATTTTTGACTTAGTTTATTCATATACTGCATGCACTTTTTCCACCTCTAACCCAAGTTCCATTACTTATTGTAGCAAATCTAGACTGACCAAATAATTTTTCTGAGGCAGATGGCTTGCCACTAATTTCGCATTAGATTTGGGAATCTTTCTACCTTCATTTTTCAATACAGATTCGCAATAAGGAGATAACATCTCTTCTGATATATTCATGTGTGATAATACCAAGGAAAGTTCATCTGTGCGTCTAGCTATCTCTGGGGTCACATGTTTGGTATCACTCAGCGGTCCCTTCTACAGAGCGGTCCCTCCTCTGAGTGGTCTCCTTTTCACACCTATGTGCTAATGACCTTAACCTCGCCCTCGAGACCACCTCCCCCTCGAGACCACCTCGCCCTCGAGACCACCTCCCCCTCAAGACCACCTCGCCCTCGAGACCACCACGCCCACGAGACCACCTCCCACGACACGACCCCACCCGCACCCGCCCACGACCCCCGCCCACGACCCCCGCCCCGCCGCAGCAGTCGTCCGGATCGCCCCCGCGCCCCGAATTTTTTTCCGATTTTTTTCAATTTTTTTTTTAATTTCATTTTCTTGTGCTCTCCAAGACTCGGATCAAATTTTTGAGTTTCCCCCTCCCACTTTCACCCCCATCCCAATTTTTTTCGAATGAACTTTTTTTTCTCGATAATACAAAGACTCCATTCCTCGGATCAAGTTTTTTTCCCCCTCGATAATACAATGTGTCCAATTTTCTCGATAATACAAAGACTCCATCTCCTCGGATCAAGTTTTTCTCGATATCAAAGACTCCATCTCCTTGGATCAAGTTTTTTTCGAAATCTCGATAAGTTTTTTTCTCGATAATCAAAGACTCCACTTCCTTGGATCAAGTAATACAAAGACTCCAATCTCCTTGGATCAATCAAGTTTTTCTCGATAATACAAAGACTCCAATTCCTCGGATCAAGTTTTTGGATTCAAAATTCCATTCCTTGGATCAAGTTTTTTTTTTCTCGAAATCAAAGTCTCCATCTCCTTGGATCAAGTTTTTTAATACAAAGACTCCAATTCCTCGGATCAAATTTTTCTCGAAATCAAAGTCTCCATCTCCTTGGATCAAGCTTTTCTCGATAATACAAAGACTCCATCTCCTTGGATCAAGTTTTCTCGATAATACCAAGACTCTGTCTCCTCGGATCAAGTTTTGTATTCCCCCCTCTGGGGGTAAGCATTCAAATGAACTCCTCCTATGGGGCATGGTGCTCTCTCTTACTACAGGTCTAAACAAGTGTGACGTCAGTATTCCTCTCATTAAGTTAAATGAACTAAAAAGTGTGTTTACTCGGCGGTCAGTGACGTCACGTGATGACCTCACACATACAGGCTGAATCTTGTCGACTTCCCCCTATGTCAGTGACGTCACGTGATGACCCCACACACAGGCTGAATCTTATCGACTTCCCCCCCTACACATTTCATATACAACATAGGGAAAACATTTTCACTCTTAACCCAGGATAATCCAAATAATTTCACATTTTTTTTTTTCGTTAATACCCACAACAATCCACAATTTCTTTACAACACAAGTCTAGACATTTTTCTCGTTTTAACTATTTCATCTCAGGTCACTCCCCACGAAGTAACCTTCTCTCTCTCCTCCTCCCCACCCTCCCGAACCCTCACACTCCAACCAACACCTCACAATTTTCACTCATAACCCCCAATTTTTCTCGTTTTAACTATTTCATCAGAAAGTCACCACAACACTTATAACCACTTTTCGATAAATTCACTAGTCACAATTTTACATATTACGAAGTTAATACGCACACACACCTCACTTTACTTTGAACACCTTCAAAACACTCTCATAAATCATTTGAATACTCACAAAAATACCTTTGAACATTTCCAAACAACACTGAAACACTTCCAAAACAACATTTTGAATACTCCCAAATAAGATTTGACAGCTCTAATTTATCTGCACTTACACATTTCATTAAATTACAACTCATCCCCCCAAACTCCTCCCTCAGTCTCCAGACTTCACAACATTATCACAAAAACTAACTCAAACACTTTACTTTGAACATCACCAAAAAACACCATCAATTGCCTTTAAATACTCCAAAAACATCATTCGAACACCCCCAAAATCACCTCTGAATACTCCCAGAACACCTTCATAAGTACTCTTGCACATCATTTGAACACCTTCAAAAACACCTTTGAACATTTCCAAACAACACTGAAACACTTCCAAAACACCATTTGAGTACTCCCAAATACACCACTGAATACTACTAAAACACCACTGAATACACTCAAAACACCACCAAAATCACCATAAACTAAGATCAACACCCACATCCCACAACACCCACAACCCACAACCCACACCCCACCAGAAAAAACAACACACAACCCACATCACCCACAACCCCACACCCCACAACCCACCCACAACCCTCGTTTTAACTAATTTCATCAGAAAAAGTCACAAAAACAACCCACTTATAACATCTTTTTCGGTATCTCTAGTTCGACAACACCCACATCCCACAACTCCCACAACACCCACACCCCACAATTTTTTCTCGTTTTAACTAATTTCATCAGAAAAAGTCACAACAACAACCCACTTATAACATCTTTTTCGGTATCTCTAGTTCGACAACAACACCCACAACACCCACATCCCACAACACCCACAACCCACATCACCCACACCCCACAACACACACAACCCACATCACCCACACCCCACAACACACACAACCCACATCACCCACACCCCACAATTTTTTTTTCTCGTTTTAACTAATTTCATCAGAAAGTCACAACAACAACAACCCACAACTTATAATCACACCTTTGAATAACCTCAAAACACCATTTGAGTACTCCCAAATACACCACTGAATACTACTAAAACACCACTGAATACACTCAAAACACCACCAAAATCACCATAAACTAAGATCAACACCCACATCCCACAACACCCACAACCCACAACACCCACATCCCACATCACCCACAACCCACATCACCAACAACCCACAATTTTTTCTCGTTTTAACTAATTTCATCAGAAAAAGTCACAAAAACAACCCACTTATATCATCTTTTTTTGGTATCTCTAGTTCGACTACATTACCCACAACCCTCATCAATTACCAATTTATTCACATTTTTTTCCCCTTCTTTTTACTGAATCTTAAATGTAATACACATTCCTCTTTACATTACTAAAATTCTAATAAAATCCTCTCCATACCCATGTCCTTGTATCCACATAAATTGATATTATACTCGCATCAACTAATCTCACTACCCAACTATTGCGACATGTTTCAACACCCTCCATTCTTTTCCAATATATCATAACTTTTCAATTCTATAATTTCTTTTTAAAATATTCACACATTACCTTTATTTTCAGTAAAATCTCCCCATATTTCATTAAATTTCTAATACAACCCTCCCCATACCCCTCTCCATCTCACCCGCATTTCTTCACATCCACTCACCCATCTCCCAACACACCTCTTCTGAACACACACAAAAATCACATTTCACATCCACAAATGCATCTCATCACCCATCTCAAATCCACTAAAATCACTGTAACCAAGATATTCACAAAACTCTATGACCACCTAACACACACACACACACACACACACACACACACACACACACACACACACACACACATCCCTAACCTAACCTAACCTAACCTAACCTAACCTAACCTAACCTAACCTAACCTAACCTAACCTAACCTAACCTAACCTAACCTAACCTAACCTAACCTAACCTAACCTAACCTAACCTAACCTAACCTAACCTAACCTAACCTAACCTAACCTAACCTAACCTAACCTAACCTAACCTAACCTAACCTAACCTAACCTAACCTAACCTAACCTAACCTAACCTAACCTAACCTAACCTAACCTAACCTAACCTAACCTAACCTAACCTAACCTAACCTAACCTAACCTAACCTAACCTAACCTAACCTAACCTAACCTAACCTAACCTAACCTAACCTAACCTAACCTAACCTAACCTAACCTAACCTAACCTAACCTAACCTAACCTAACCTAACCTAACCTAACCTAACCTAACCTAACCTAACCTAACCTAACCTAACCTAACCTAACCTAACCTAACCTAACCTAACCTAACCTAACCTAACCTAACCTAACCTAACCTAACCTAACCTAACCTAACCTAACCTAACCTAACCTAACCTAACCTAACCTAACCTAACCTAACCTAACCTAACCTAACCTAACCTAACCTAACCTAACCTAACCTAACCTAACCTAACCTAACCTAACCTAACCTAACCTAACCTAACCTAACCTAACCTAACCTAACCTAACCTAACCTAACCTAACCTAACCTAACCTAACCTAACCTAACCTAGACTAACTTAACCTAACCTAACCTAACCTACCTAACCTAACCTAACCTAACCTAACCTAACCTAACCTAACCTAACCTAACCTAACCTAACCTAACCTAACCTAACCTAACCTAACTTAACCTAACCTAACCTAACCTAACCTAGCCTTAACCTAACTTAACCTAACCTAACCTAACCCTAACCTAACCTAACTAACCTAACCTAACCTAACCTAACCTAACCTAACCTAACCTAACCTAACTAACCTAACCTAACCTAACCTAACCTTAACCTAACCTAACCTAACCTAACCTAACCTAACCTAACCTAACCTAACCTAACCTAACCTAACCTAAACCTAACCTAACCTAACCTAACCTAATCTAACCTAACTAACCTAACCTAACCTAACCTAACCTAACCTAACCTAACCTAACCTAACCTAACCTAACCTAACTTAACCTAACCTAACCTAACCTAACCTAACCTAACCTAACCTAACCTAACTTATCCTAACCTAACCTAACCTAACCTAACCTAACCTAACCTAACCTAACCTAACCTAACCTAACCTAACCTAACTTATCCTACTCAAATCCACTAAAATCACTGTAACCAAGATATTCACAAAACTCTATGACCACCTAACACACACACACACACACACACACACACACACACACACACACACACACACACACACACACACACACACACACACACACACACACATACACCTCACTTTACTTTGAACACACACACACACACAAAACACTCACTTTACTTTGAACACCTTCAAAACACTCTCATACATCATTTGAGACCACCTTTTCTCAATATCTCTCATCCACAACCTTTATCATCTCACTACAGAACAACCCCAAGATTACTTCGAACACTCTCATAAATCATTTGAATACTCACATAAACACCTTTGAACATTTCCAAACAACACTGAAGCACTTCCAAAATATCATTTTGATTACTCCCAAATAAGATTTATCATCTCTAATTTATCTACACTTACACATTTCATTAACTGAAATTACAACACATCCACCATACTACTCCCTCAGTCTCCAGACTTTACAACATTAACACAAAAACTAACTCAGACACTTATGACATGAGACATTACCATATCTAACACACTGACTAACTTTGAACCAACTCTGAACACCACTGATCTTCTTCAAAAAATACTCTGCACATCATTTGAACACCTTCAAAAAACACCATCAAACACCTCCGAATACTCCCAAAACACTACTGATTACTACCAAATCACCGTCAAAATCACCAGAAACTAAGTTTAACATCACCATCCAACATCCTTTTTATAGAAATCCCCTCAAATCACTATAACCAAGAACTCCCTCCCCATTTGGCGCATAAAAAAAAGCATGAACACAAACCTAATACGCAAACACTTAGTACATGATCACCATCAACTGAAAACATATCTTGTACACACACATAATCTAAGACAACCACCAACTACAATCACCCATGTTCACTTACCTCAAAAATCACTAATATCACAGAAAACACTCATTTTTATAAACATTTCACACACAAAAAAATCATATTTGACAATATCTAAGCGCACTCACCTCACTACCACCAACACACGATGTCACACCTCACAGGACCGACGAGCTCACCTCCAGTGACGTCACACTCCCATTGTGTTACTTGGTGGTTGGTAACATCACACCCAACCCACCTTGTTTCAACCTGTTGTACCCTACCTAACTTAACCTAACCTATCCTAACCTAACCTAGCCTAACCTAACCTAACCTAACCTAACCGAACCTATCCTAACCTAGCCTAACCTAACCTAACCTAACCTAACCGAACCTATCCTAACCTAACCTAACCTAACCTAACCTAACCTAACCTAACCTAACCTAACTCAAATACACTAAAATCACTGTAACCATGATATTCACAAAACTCTATGACCACCTAACACACACACACACACACACACACACACACACACACACACACACACACACACACACCTCACTTTACTTTGAACACCTTCAAAACACTCTCATACATCATTTGAGACCACCTTTTCTCAATATCTCTCATCCACAACCTTTATCATCTCACTACAGAACAACCCCAAGATTACTTCGAACACTCTCATAAATCATTTGAATACTCACATAAACACCTTTGAACATTTCCAAACAACACTGAAGCACTTCCAAAATATCATTTTGATTACTCCCAAATAAGATTTATCATCTCTAATTTATCTACACTTACACATTTCATTAACTGAAATTACAACACATCCACCATACTACTCCCTCAGTCTCCAGACTTTACAACATTAACACAAAAACTAACTCAGACACTTATGACATGAGACATTACCATATCTAACACACTGACTAACTTTGAACCAACTCTGAACACCACTGATCTTCTTCAAAAAATACTCTGCACATCATTTGAACACCTTCAAAAAACACCATCAAACACCTCCGAATACTCCCAAAACACTACTGATTACTACCAAATCACCGTCAAAATCACCAGAAACTAAGTTTAACATCACCATCCAACATCCTTTTTATAGAAATCCCCTCAAATCACTATAACCAAGAACTCCCTCCCCATTTGGCGCATAAAAAAAAAGCATGAACACAAACCTAATACGCAAACACTTAGTACATGATCACCATCAACTGAAAACATATCTTGTACACACACACAATCTAAGAACCACCAACTACAATCACCCATGTTCACTAGTAGAGGTTGTCGAAGTTGATGGTCTGTACCAAGATACCCTTGTGTTGCAGTGTCTGACAGAATGAACATTAAAATGGTATAAAATACCGACAGATTGTTAGGTAAGACACATATGCAACAGTTAGGTATCTTTATTTCGAAACGTTTCGCCTACACAGTAGGCTTCTTCAGTCGAGTACAGAAAAGTTGATAGAAGCAGAAGATACTTGAAGACGATGTAATCAGTCCATCACCCTTAAAGTTTTGAGGTGGTCAGTCCCTCAGTCTGGAGAAGAGCATTGTTCCGTTGTCTGAAACAATATGAAGTTGAAGTGACAGAATGGGGCTTTATATAGTGCCAGGAGGTGAGACGTAGGTTGCTTTGTGAGGGCAGGTCCCTCTCAAACCCAGCCGTTCTCACTAGTAGAGGTTGTCGAAGTTGATGGTCTGTACCAAGATACCCTTGTGTTGCAGTGTCTGACAGAATGAACATTAAAATGGTATAAAATACCGACAGATTGTTAGGTAAGACACATATGCAACAGTTAGGTATCTTTATTATGAAACGTTTCGCCTACACAGTAGGCTTCT
This sequence comes from Cherax quadricarinatus, assembly GCF_038502225.1. NCBI lineage: Eukaryota > Metazoa > Arthropoda > Malacostraca > Decapoda > Parastacidae > Cherax > Cherax quadricarinatus. Next base: position 18,127 of record NW_027199624.1, on the reverse strand, counting down.
TCAGTCAAGTACAGAAAAGTTGATAGAAGCAGAAGATACTTGAAGACGATGTAATCAGTCCATCACCCTTAAAGTTTTGAGGTGGTCAGTCCCTCAGTCTGGAGAAGAGCATTGTTCCATAGTATGAAACAATATGGAGATGAAGTGACAGAATGGAGCTTTTTATAGCGCCAAGAGGTGAGACGTAGGCCACCTTTCAACATCTGAGTTCTTACCTCACCTAGTGGCCTACGTCTCACCTCTTGGCGCTATAAAAAGCTCCATTCTGTCACTTCATCTCCATATTGTTTCATACTATGGAACAATGCTCTTCTCCAGACTGAGGGACTGACCACCTCAAAACTTTAAGGGTGATGGACTGATTACATCGTCTTCAAGTATCTTCTGCTTCTATCAACTTTTCTGTACTTGACTGAAGAAACGTACTGTGTAGGCGAAACGTTTCATAATAAAGATACCTAACTGTTGCGTGTGTCTTACCTTGTCTTTGGTATCTTTGAAGGCGCTATCGCATGATTGACAAGTGCTCTGTGAATCATATTTCGCCTTATCCTCCTCTGTCTTATGGGTTACTTGATACTCTCTTCTAAACCTTATCTTAGTCCATTCATCACTAACATTTAAAATTAAATAATTAACTGCATCCTTCCTCTTATAACTCTTCACACACACTATTTCACCTGTGTGATCAAATATAATATAACAATAAACAATGGCTTTATGACGTGACTCAATTTTACCTACCGGTAGAGTGGTGTCTAATGCACATTCGATATCAATTAAGAACAAAAGAACATAAGAAAGGAGGAACACTGCAACAGGCCTGTTGGCCCATACTAGGCAGGTCCTTTACAATCCATCCCACTAACAAAACATTTACCCAACCAAATTTTCAACACTACCCAAGAAATAAGCTCTGATAATTCTATTCACCCATATGCAAGTCTCATTCAAATCCAGCCCCTCTCACTCATATATCTATGCAACCTAAATTTGAAACTACCCAAAGTCCTAGCCTCAATAACCCAACTAGGTAGACTGTTCCACTCATCAACTGCCCTATTTCCAAACCAATACTTTCCTATGTCCTTTCTAAATCTAAACTTACCTAATTTAAATCCATTACTGTGGGTTCTCTCTTGGAGAGAACCAATGTATTCGCTGGAATGTGTATGACTAAAATTGCTTAAGTGTACAGTTGTTCCTTTCAGGCGGAATGCGAGAGTCTGATTGATTTTACATCCTTCTTCGTGTATATCTAACTCTTCCTGCGTATTTAACTTTATCAAACAACTATGACAGTGCTTCTTTACCTTTTTCTGTCACTTTCGTTCTAACATACCTGTCAAAATCTTTAATCAAAACTATGTGACTTTCGTTCATCAACAATGCACACATGATGTCCTCATATTTCTTACTCCCCTTACGACACATGGTTACAAATGACCCGTCTTTATCCTGTCTTAATTGATAAACATAGAAGGATACCTTATTTTCCTTTTCTAATATACCTAACTTATCACATGTAATGGGAAAATCATCTACAAAAGATTTTGCATAATTAACACATCCTTCCTTAGTATTAACAGCTTTGTAAATGTGTTTCCATGACATGTTCTTTTTTTGACAATGGTAGGAGGCAAAGCACGCAGTACACACAATCCATCATTAATCTTTGGATTAAATATATATTGGCTCCCCCTCAGTTTCATAGGATATTCCACATATGATCCAACTTGTACTCTTAATTCTACCTTGACATATTCGATACTGAAAGATTCAATTAGATCTATGATCCAACCAGATGCTTCCTGATCTTTCAATTGTCTCATATCTTTCTAATATCATTCCCTCCCATCGATCAAACACTTCAGAGATTTCCTCTTCACTTACTAACCCAAACGCTAAATTTATCACAAATTGTCCATTGTGATCATCACCTGTTATATTCTGACTAAGAGTTCTTATAACTATAATCGGGTGGATTCTGAGTGGCATTGCCAGAGGTGATCTATCATACATATCTCACATCTGAACTATAAAATATTCCCTATAAGCATGCAAATACATTTTTAAATCTCTCTCATAAATTGAAGGAACACTTTATTTCCTCACTGTGTGCCTAACTCTAAAATCTGGATGTATCTGATAATTTCTGGATATTCATCGTCCATATTCATGGGTGCGCCTCCACGCTGTGAGGTACCTTCCCTCTCATCTTCATTAACGATGGTAGAAGTAACTATATTTACGGTCTCACGTCCAATGTTGTGTGTGACATTACTCCCTGAACTATGTGAGATACCTGCTCACTCATCTTCATTAACGATCGCAGAAGTAACTATATTCACGGCGCACCTCCACGCTGTGAGGTACCGACATAAGCAGAACTACCTGCTCTCTCATCTTCATTAACGGGGACAGAAGTAACCACATTCACAGGTGCACCTCCAAGCTGTAAGGTGCCTATTCTTTCTAGTTCATTAGCGGGTGCAGAAGTGCCAGGTGTATTTCCTGCAGGGGAAAAGTATATCCAATTCACAACCCATATTTTTACATATTGCGAATATTTCCTCGTTTCAGTATTCAACAATATATCAGTTAATAGAACAAAAAGTTTTCTGGTAAGAACCTTCAACAACTTTACATAGCATGAATTAATAACACTCGAATGACTACATGTTCTCGTTTTCGAATAATAAAAAAAAAGTTATCTGATAAGAACTTCCAACAACACAAATTAGATAAAAGATACATACCTGTTTCTGTAGCCTTCTTTCTTAATGCATCTTCGCTATCCCACTCTTTATGTAATTTTGTCAATCTCTCATCGCGATGCACAACTCTTCTCTTGATTTCTGATGATCTTATTATCGACAATCTCCTCTTCATTAATGCCTCCATGTAATTCGCATGTATCCTTTTCTTATCGTCTGTTAAGAATTTCACTCATTAACTCACTTATCTGGTAAGAATTTCACTCTTAACCCAAGATAACCCAAAAAATATTTTTGCATATCACGAATTAAGATTTCGGGTAATTTTTTTTTTCTAGACACTGTCTGTTAAGAATCTTCAACACCTTTAATTTTATGCAAGGAATTCGCAAGATCAGGCAAAATATACACAAACACTGATCTCTGGCTGAAGGAGACTCGAACCTACGAACCTTGGAACAAGGTACGCAGTGCTTTACCAATCTACCCACACTAGACAATACCTTGGAGTCCAGCTTGCGCTAGACTTTGATCCAAGACAGCCAGCTTTCAGGGAGAAGGCTTACAGCTTTTCATCTCATCCCCTGCATGCATCAGCCTTACTAGAGATATTAACAATGCAAGGAATTCGCAAGATCAGGCGAAATATATACAAACACTGATCTCTGGCTGAAGGAAACTCGAACCTACGAACCTTGGAACAAGGTATGCAGTGCTTTACCGATCTACCCACACTGGACAATACATTGGCGTGCAGCTAGTGCTACCTTTAATTTTATATATCACGAATTACGGTTTCGGGTAAGTGAAATTCTAAGTACAACTTACATTTCTTCATGATGCGGGTGGGTTCGCCGAATTAAGATGAGGTCTGTCACACTTGACAAATGGAGTCAAAATCCTTGCTCTGTCAGACAACTTGACCTTATATGGTTCTCCTCCAAACTATTGCGTTATGATTTTGTTAACTCCTCCCCAACAAAAATCTCCTTACTGGACACCTGAGTCAACATAGGTCAGACAGACAGACACCTTGAAATGGCGCTCACACCCAAGGTAGATTTTCTGATAAAATTCTCCTTACTGCCCAGACCACCTGTGCTAATTGGTGAAGTAACAGGGCACACAGACCAAGGCAATGAAATAATGTTCACACCCAAAGTAGATTTCTGATGAAAATCTCATGCCCTATGCACTCTTTGTGTATACGATAAAATCTCCTTGCAGCACACATGGGTCAACACAAGTCGGACAGACAGTCGTCATAACACGAAACTGTGAGAACACCTGTGTCAGTTGGTGACCTCTTGTTATCGTATAGGAACTAAATTTGATGAGGTAGCAGACCACCCAGTCAGCGACAGGAGGTTGCTCTGTATCCTCTTGTTATCTTAGTTTATATATTACTTGAAAACTCATTAACACTCGCAGTATACAAGTCACCTCTCTACGGTAAATACAATTTCTCGACATTACAATGAACTTCAACGCATACACATCTACTGATGTTGATATGTTTCGTTATCCGGCAAAGATGATTGTCATTGTCGGTTATTCAAATAGTGGCAAGTCTTATTTCACATCAAAATCAGTAAAGTTATACCATGAGAAATTTCAAAACATTATAATATGTGGTGTGACATTTCATCCTTTAGAACAAGAATCAGAGATATCAAATAAATTAACCTTAAGTAGAGATATTATCGAGCCACAGAATATCATTGCATCACCTGATGAAAATACATTAATTATAGTTGATTATCTATTTTTAAAAGCTGGCAACAGTGAAATTATTCTCGAATGTTTTACTTAAAGGTAGACATCATAATAAAAGCATTGTTCTGAATACTCAAAATATATTTCACAGAGGACGATACAGTCGTACCATGGCTTTCAACTCCACACATTTTGCTTTATTTAAAATGAGAGACCTCGGACAAATAGAGATTCTGGGAAGACAAATTTTCAGTAAAAATAAAGAATTTGTTAATATGTACAAATCTGCCATAAACCAATCATCATTTGGTTATTTATTTATAGATCTTGCATTAAATACTGCAGAAGCATTACAGCTGTGAACCAATGTGTTACATCAGGATTCCTACGAAACTGTGCATCAATGGAGCGAACAAATTTAATTGAAAAGGTTTATAAAGATGGTCATTCTCTGGGATCATTCTCTGGTATGAACACTATATATGTAGCTGTAAGAAAAGATTGGTCCTTCCATATCCTTGAAAGAGGTTAGAAATTTCTTAAATTCAGAACGATGACATACTTTACATACGCTTAATCCTAAAAAGTTTCCTTGTAGAAAAAATATCAGCAACCAAACCCAAGGTGATTTGGAGGATATGTCTAAATTATCCAGATATAATGATGGTTATAAATGCATTCTCGTGTGTATCGATGTTTTTTCAAGACATTTACAAGCAATACTTATGAAAAAGAAAGACGGACCGAGCACTTTACATGCATTACAAAACATATTGGAGAAAGAAAAGGCGATGAATGTATCGAGATTATTTACAGATAAAGGTGGAGAGTTTCTAAATAAACAAGTACAGAATTATCTCAAGAGTAAACGTATAAAACTATATCATGTATTTGCAAATGAAACAAAAGCTTCCATTACAGAGAGAGTTTGCACACGTTAAAACGTAAATTATACAAGTATAAGACAAGCGCCAATGCATTTAATTATTTAAAAGTGTTAAATACATTGGTGGATGCGTATAATTCAACTCCACACTCGGGGATTGGTGCAAGTTCATGACATTACAGCATTGGATGACATAAGGAATCAGTTTCGCATAAATTATAAAAATAGAAGATCCATTAAGAAACGATTCAGTAAGAAATTGGTTGTTGGAGACACAACAAGAGTGACTCTGAGCAGGAGATCATCCAAGTTTAACAGAGGGTTTCACACACAAAATATCGAGGAAATATTTAAAATATTTAGAATTAATGAGTCTCAAGCTATAACAACATATCATTTGGAAGATTTGAAAGTTGAAAGATTACAGGGCCAGTTTATCACGAAGAATTGATCCCAGCCATACCACCTCGAAAAGACATTATCGACAGTATTGAAACGAAAAAAAAAATGGTGAAATTACACATTATTTGGTATCTTAAACAGGTTATGATCCAACTTTTAATTCGTGGGTCAAAGAAGGAGATTTGTTGGAATTAATTACATTACTTAGTAGTCTCCCACGCAATCAATGGAAAAGTTTATTACAACAGTTTAATAAAATGCATATAAGTTGTATCAGAGAGATTTTCAAGAAGATGATCAAGAATAAATTTCCGTTGAATCCTAAAATATTTAAAAAGTGCAAGAACGAGATTAGAGCTTGTAAGAAAATTGGTTTTCAGCGTAAAAAGAAATATTTGCTGAGTATCAGAGGTGGAAATCTTATTAATATTATATTACCTCTAACAGTAGATATTATTTCAAGATTGTTTAATAAATCATGAAAGAATTTTATCTTGTACCAACTTCAGTTATGAACCGGAAACCCCTCGAGATAGTAAAAATCGGGGCTGATGCAAATTTAGGAGGAGGAGGTGCATGATTGAAGCGCAAGATTAAGCATCAGATTAAGCGCAGTCCCGTCAGGGAAGTCAACCCACCTGCACTCGCTTAAATGAAACCTCAGAAAACCCCAGATTTGAGAAGTTTCAAGCACATAAGAGTTGGTGCACGAAATATAGATTATGTGAAATCAATGTTGTTGAGTTAGGGCGAGAATGGTGACCTTCTTACCCCCATAATTGGACGTAATATTATTGAAATATTAAATGTTTTATCAGAAAAAAAATGTGAAATTAGCGAGAAGAATCGATTCTGATTACTTATCAGAAATAAAGCATTTATTAAATGTATCAAGTATACATTCGACTTTGTGAGGAATACAGAAGTGCGATGACAATTATTACATAAAGGAGGAAGTGCAAGACAAGAGGAATCATCGTGGATAGCATAATAGGTGAGTATATAAACTCTGTGATGATATGGTTTTACTCAGTCTGTGTTATAAGAGTGTCGAGATGGCTGAACGTCTTCTATATGTCTGTAGTGATTCCAGTCTTGATTTATTTCCCACCAATACACCTTCAGATTTCTTTAATAAATTATATGATCCCCATATATTAGATAATAAAACTGATTATGAGGTTGCTCTGAAAAATAAAATTTATCATAAGACACATTATATACCATAAAAGAATCTGAACATATATATTAAATATGAGAAATCTACATTAAATAAATATATCTGTAAAACCGATATGAGCAAAATTATTGGACATCATATGGGAAGGATTTTAGAGGCCATAATTGAGGATATTAATGAAAATAAGAGCAGTTAAAAAGATAACGGGTATTATCATCCCCAAAAATTCAATTGTGTTCACTTATCACCTCGGAATAAACAGAGTTGTTATTAACTTGAAAAAAAAATTATACTACCTTCCGATATTAATAGCGGTTATGTGGGGTTGGAATTTGATAGAGAAGGATGTCATATGTTGAGGTTCTCAGGTAATGAAATTTTGCATTCCTTTATCAATAAAAAAAGATTATTTTTAACGAGTTTGGTGTGAAGGCAGAAAACCCACCCGATCCTGAATCAGGCATTAATTATATGTTAATATATAGTGATTTGATTGATCCCATTAATTTTGGGGATCAATTGGTATCTCTTTTGGGAGTAGTTGATATTAATACATTAAGATCTAATTATGAGAACACAATGTACAAACCCTCAGTAAGAAGATAATTGATCAAGTGAGTATTAAGCTCGATGATCAGAAAGGAAGGTTAATTCAATATAATCAAAAGTGTTCTACTGTATGTGTACTACATTTGAGACCCATAAAACGAGGGTGAATGATCAAGTTGAGTTAATATTGAACGAACCGTCAAGATGAGAACCAGTTTCTCCCCTCCTTCAGTGGAATCGTTCCTGAAACTCTTTGATACTTCGAGGTTGAAAGGGAGAGGTTTATATGATATATTATATAAAACTAGAGGGAGGGGTGCGGGATTAATATAATTTCTCAGTGGGATGGCCAGAAAAGCATTACCATTCCTATTGAATACCTCCAGGAGTATTACAATATGGACAAAATGTGTTGAACGACGTTAATAGTGGTATTGCATTGAAGAATTCAGCGAGGAATAGAAGTGTAGAAACATTGAAGGGTGTTGGACACAAGTTATTATCCGGATGAAGTAGAGAAATTGGTTTGAAACGATTGAAAATTAACAATAAAAGTAAGTGGAATGTTTAATTATCTTTAGCTTATTGTTAACTATCATAACGTTAATATGTCGGCTTTTGCTCTATACGTTACACCAGGGGGGCTTAACGCCCCCATTCCCAGTTATCCTCATTCTACAACTGACGGTTTCCCAAAATTACCAGGACACGCCATTACTGAATCCTAAATAGCAGTTAGACGCACCTGTGAATTATTACCAGTAAATCAGGATTCTGATAAAATTCTCGAATTTAGAATACAAAGTTCAGAAGGTCATTTTTTAGGTTTAACGAGTCTAGGATTGGAAATGAACATAAATATAACAAAGGAGGATGGGAGTGCATTGATAGATGGAGACAGAGTATTATTTGTGAATTCAATAAGTCAGAAAATATTCAAATCTGTGTGTTTGTATCTCAATGAACAGCTTAGAGAATCGAATCCATTTTATTCATATGTGGGTTATATTAAACTGCTTAAGCATTTATCTCCACCAAAATTAGATACATTGAGAAGAATAGCATTCTTTCACAATAAGGAGACAACGAGCGGTACTGCTACGACGGCTGATTTTGATGCTAATAAGAAAGATGAAGGTAAATTATCGAATGAAGTGAATACCTCTTTCCATTTGATGCTGGATGTGAGTAATTTTCACGAATATATCTTGGATAGTGTCGAATGTCGATTGATACTTGAATTGCAATCACCAGCATAGGTAATTATGACACCATTAAACAACAAAATGTATAAAACATGACTGACGAAATCGTAATAACACGATTGCAAAGAAACCATATCACGGGTTTGGTTTGAACCCGCGGTCAGAGTCTCAAAACTCCAGTGGCTAACGCGATGGTTTGGAATTTTGAGACTCTCTGACCGCGGGTTCAAACCCCACCCGTGGTATGGTTTAAAACTTATAAATGTAATATTAATTCGATTAAATTGTGGATCAATAAAGTTATTCCATATAAGAATGCATTAACTGCATTAAATTCAAGCATGAGGATAAATCCTCAGGGGTGTGTATATTTATTTAAGACGACATTATTTAAATCATATATTCTGACCTCTAATCAAACACAATTGATCGCAGATAATCCTTGGGGACAAGTAATACCCGATAAATTATTTATTATAACAGTTGATATGAAGACATATGATGGAGGATATAATTTTAATCCATTATATTTTCAACATGAAAATTTGACTCATTTCGGGGTTACAATTAATTCAGAGATGATTCTTAATATTGACTGTAAGTTCCCTACACATGCAGATAGGTTATATTATACAACCATGAAATCTCTGGGTTTGGAGACTGATCATCTGATTACATATATGAGTTTTCTCCAAGGCAGAACTATATTAGGTGTTGACCTGAGAAGTGAACAGGTCAAGAATGCTATATCTGTCGAGAAGAAAGGTAATTTAAGAATAGTTATGTCATTTGGTTAAACCGAAAGATGAGTATAGATCATGAATTGTGAAGAGATAAATATTGCCTTGCAACATCATACGGGAAGATATACCTCATATTTAGGATGTTTTCTGGCAAATAATATAGATGAGGCTATTATGAGAATAAAGGAGAAACCGGTAATATTTATCATTAATATATTGAATGAGCAAGATGAAAATATGGGTCATTGGATTACTATATATGTGAACAAACACATGTTAGAATATATAATTTTGGGGTGGATTTGCAACATTATACGAATATATATATATATATATATATGAAAATTATGTATAAGAGAAACTTAATGTATGGTATTAATCAGAGGATTCAACATGAAAAATCATTGGTGTGTGGGGTATATGCCATATATTTTGTGTATAAATTAATAAATTATAATGTAAAGAAAATTATACCATATTTATTTAAAGATTTTAGTAGAAATACAATAAAGAATGATCAATTTATATTGAAATATGCATATGATCTTTTCAGTATGCCCTCATGTTCAAGTGTATTTGTTAATAATTCAGTGCGGAATTATGAAAATCTGTGTAAAATATTAGAATTATCGTACTGTGGGTAGAGCCTGAGGCGTTTAGAGGTGGGGCAAAGGTCACAACACTGGTATTAATGACCACGCCGGGTCACCATCCGGGAAAGAGTGAGACAAGTTCGGTGAACTTACTGCACTTCAAGAATCACTCGAGACAAGGAATCCAGTTCAATATCCCGTTGGAAGTTTCTACGAGGAGGGAAGACAGAAGGAGGTCAGGCAGTATCCCTGTTAGGATCTAAATGCGCCCCGGAGGTAGTGCATCCCATACCCACCTCTCACAGAGTTGATGGTGCGCCTTCTCTCTACCCTCATGGGGTTGATGGTGCGCATTCTCTCCAACCTTCTGAGGTTGATATCGCACCTCTTACCCATGTCGAGATTGCATCTCCTACCCATGGGATTGATGTGTGTTTTCTCAACAATATCGCATCCCCTACCCACGTCGAGATCATGCCTTCTCACCACCCTCATGCGGATGACACCACCGCTACTCCCACCACTAGTGATAATGTGAATGAAGAGATTAATACGAGATGAGAAGAATGTAACAGTGATTGTTACTGTGATATTTACATGGAATATTTCATGTTCAGTTCCCAACCTAATTCATCTGTTGAGGATTCCCCGCCTCTCCTCACAAATTATCCACCGGCTTCCCCACCATCATCTTCCCCACCAGCTTCCCCACCATCATCATCCCCACCAGCCTCCCCACCAGCCTCCCCACCAGCCTCCCCACCATCCTCCTCCCCAGAAGAGTATTATATATCAAATGATGAAGTAGATCCAGAACAAAATGCCATGAATTTCTTCAAGAAAAGAAAAATTACTCTGTTGATTTTAGTCAATAACTTGCGTTGTATTACTGAAAATTGCGGTGTAAATTGTATTGTACCTTTTTATTCTGTTGAGCTTGGCCTGTGTTCTGAAGTGTAACGATGCATGCACTGCTCTGAAGAACATGAAAGGATACAGTTTGGCCAACATGTCATAAGAGAGCTCTACTGATACTATGGTCTGAAAGATAATCCGTAGGAGAAGTCGGTTACAAGGAAAAGAATTTAGTCCACTGTGTGCTTGTAAACATGGTGCATAATGGTCGTGGATGATATGTAGGTCGTTTCTAGGGTGGGATGAACAGAAATCGAAAGGCAATTGTCAGCAAATTGTCTGGAATGTTTAAGTGTAGGACCACGGGTAGCCCAACCTGAAGTTGGTGGGCAATATGAAAATCGTCGCACCATTTTTGGAGATGTTGGATGCATAGTTAAAGACATGCAAGTGTTAGAGGCACTAGAAGAAATGGGTGGAGCCTCTGCACCTGGAGCAGTTGATGAAGCATGAGCAGCAGGATGTACAGGGATATGGGAAAAGTCTGGTGAATGGTCCAGTAATGAAGCCAAGAAAGAAGAGGATGCGGTAACGAAAAGGGGCCTGGAAGTAGGAGGTGATTTTTTTATATTAATATTTTAAGAAAAAAAGAAAAGGAAAAGCGAAGGGACAGTCACTAGAAGGCATGAAAAGTCCTAAGTCCCTCCCTTTCCAAGAGGACCTCGACATCACAAGTGGTGCAGATGCAGCATAGAACCCGTGCCATACACTACCCTTCACGCCAATAAACCAACACTCCGGGATAGCAACCTTATATCCACCGAGCAACCTTAGCTGATAGAAGAGTGAGCAGTCGGATACCCACCACAAAGCATACTTCTGTCGGCTGCCACCTCCCAGAATCGACAGGCAGCCTCCAGAAATACATCCATCAACTGCAGGACACCCCACCTCCTGGAAATTCACAAAGTGATAAGGGCGCCTCTAGATGATTCAGATTCCACGGCAAACTACACCACTCACGAGGGACCCCACAGAGTGAGGTGAACCCCGGGATACTTCCCACTCCCTAGAAACCGTAATGCTAGAGGGGATGACCCCAGAGGCTACTAATGGGACGGAAAAAAGGGAGAGATGGGAGGGGAGGAGGAAAGAGAAAAGGGGGGATTTAAGGGCAATTAGGTTCGGTCTGAGAAAGAAAACCGAAGGGTTCAATTTCTCAGACTAATAGGCTCTTTACCACAACAAGGAGCCTCTCCTAAAGAGGTTTAAAAGTAAATGCATCTTTTCCCTTATAATATTTCTCATTAAGTTACCTTCCCAATGAAAAAGAACATAGCAATAGGCGATTGTCTTGTGACGTTCTTCAATTTTACCCCTAGGCATAGTGATGTCATGAGTGCATTCAAAATTGAATACCTTGATATATTCACTGGAATGTCTATAGCTATGGGAATAATTCTTAAAACTAATGGTTATTTCTTATTGGTGAAAAGCAAGAGTTTGATTCACTTTACAGCCATCTTCCTGCAATACTAACTCCTCCTGCCTACTTACTTTCATTACCATATATGACAATGTCTCTTACCCTCCCATTCTTCCTTCATTATCGTTCTGATCTATCAGTTAAAATCCTTTATCAAAGAGAGATGAGACTCATCCAGTAATAATGCACACTTATACTTTTATTGCCTTTCCTGCACAGACTAATAAAAGACCCACCATTACCCTGTTTATGTTGATAAACAGAGAGATTTTATTACTCATTTCCATCAATGTCAATTTGTCACCAGAATTATTATAATCAAAAAGAAGCTCTAAACCTACAAGTGTCATACAGCTTAACAGGGCAGGGAAGGGTGTAGAGGTATAGGGTAGCAGGAGGGGGAGGGATTATTATTAGGTTATGTAGTGCAGATGGTCAGGCAGGGGTAGAGAGTAGCAACAGGGAGAAGAAGAATGAGCTGTGAGAAGTGCAAGAGGCATCATCATCATCAAAGTATGTGTAGTAAATCAGTTGCTGTCAAAAAGTCAGCAAGAAGGGAAGATTAAGAAAGGGCATTACAGTGGTGACGACGTCGGAGGTAAATTCTGCGTGCTCTTTGATAGAGTGGGAAGTCCGCTTATGGCAGTGGGGAAGAACAGATGCAAACCGTCCGAATATCCCAAGAGGTAAGGGAAAAGTTAGATACTACATGGACATAGGAAGGTGGCGACTGCAGAGAAGACAAGAGTAAATCTAGACGAAGAGAAAAAGGGACGGAGTAAACAGGAACAGCGAACAAATAAGAAACTTCTACTAACATCCATTTCCATCCTGTATATGGAAGGATTGCGGAGGTCATGAGAGCGAACAAAATAGCAGATGAAATGAGCATCACAGCGATCGGTCAAGGATGGAGTATTCGCTTCTTCATAGATGCTGTCAACAGGTGAAGAGCGAGAAGCACCGAGACATAAACGTAATCCCTGGTGATGTATGGGATCAGAGCTGGAAAGAGTTGCAGGAAAGGCCTGCTGAATACATCTGGTCACCATAATCTAGTTTCGATAAAATTAGGGCAGTATGCAGACGAAGCAGAGTTCTACGATCAGTTCTCCATGAAATATGAATGAGGATTTTAAGGAGGTTCAGCCGGTTATGACAAGTTACCTTAAAGAAGGTAATGTGAGGTTTCCAGGATAACCGACGGTCAAGCAGAAGGCCGAGAAACCTGACAGTATCACTTTCTGGGATATACAAACCATACAGGTACAATGGATTGTCAAGGATGATAGAACATCTAGTGAAAGTAATTTGGTGTTTTATTACAAGAAAATTTAAACTCATGAGCAGTGGCCTAATTGGAAACACGGTTGAACGCATGCTGGAGAGACACTGCAATGAGGCGACAGTCAGAACCTGCATAAGCTTGAGCAAAGTCATCATCGTCATCAACGATGACCGAATATTAGATGGATGAATAGATGCAAGATCATTTACAACATAGAAAAAAAATGTGGTGCTCAGGACACATTCCTGGTAGACACCTTCAGCTTGGACAAAGCCAGGGAAAGGCATATTATTAGCCCGAATATAGAAATGTCTCTTTAATAAGAAATTCTTAAGGAAAAATGGTAGGTTGTCTCAGAGGCCTAAGGAGTGAGCTTGGGTGAAGATTGTATATCTCCAAGTTGTGTCAAATGCCTTATCAGGATCATAAAAAATGGCGATCACCGAGTGGTTATTGACAAAGACATTACATACATATGTATCTAAACGGAGTATGGGGTAAATAGTAAAACGGTCCGTATGAAAGCCACATTGACTAGTGGAGAGACTATTGTGTGTCTCTAAATACCATACCAAACGTCTGTTTACCAGATGTTCCAACATCTTGCAAACCGCACTGGTAAGAACAATGGGACTATAGTGGGAGGCATCAAGTGCCGAAGTACCTGGTTTACGAAAAGGTAGAACAATGGCAGATTTCCACAACAGAGGCGCAACTCGCGACCAAATAAAATTAAAGAAACGTAAGAGGACTGCAAGGGCTGATGGATGTAAATGCTGGAGCATACAGACATAAATGATTTCCGGCCCAGCTGCCGATTATCGGCAAGCGGAGAGTGTTGACTATTTCTAGAAGCGTGAAAGGCCTCATTGTAAAACTTTTCTCCACTAGAAGAAAAATCTAAGAACTCAAACTCTCTGGCAGATTTGGAAGAAAGAAACGAGGGGCAGAGGTGAAGTCCCTGGGAGATACAGACAAGATGATGACCAAGTTCTGTGGCAACGTCAAGAGGGTTAGCTATAGCGACACTGACAATCCGACAGATGGGAGCTGGGTCAGGAGTGTATTTGCTACTCAGTTTCTATACTTTTTTCCAGAAGCAGAGGTGATGGTGGAAACATAATCTCGCCAAAAAGTGTGTTAAGCTTCACGGATGACACGGCGGGCGGCTGTTCTCGTCTACTTGCAATCAAGGAGGCACTCTGTGGTTCTATTGTACCTAACCTCCACAGTGGGAAAGTTTATGGGATTAGTAAATACCGAGGTAATTCGTAGCCATCTTGAAAATCATAAATTGATCAACCAATCTCAGCATGGTTTTACAAAAGGACGTCCCTGCCTTATGAATTTATTAACATTTTCACTAAGGTATTTGAGGAGATAGATCATGGTAATGAATGAGATATTGTATATATGGACTTCAGTAAGGCTTTTGATAGAGTCCCACATCAGAGACTATTGAGGAAATTTAAGGCACACGGAATAGGAAGAAATTTGTTTTCCTGGGTAGAGGCATGGTTCACAAATAGACAGAAGAGAGTTTGCATAAATGGAGAGAAATCAGAGAGGGGAAGCATCACGAGCGGTATTCCACAGAGGTCAGTACTTGGCCCCTTGTTGTTCAAAATCAACATAAACGACATAGATGAGGGAATAAATAGCGATATAAGCAAATTTGTCGATGACACCAAAATAGGCCAAGAAATTCATTCTGATGAGGACAAGATTTAAATAGACTGATGCAAAGTTCTAAACATTGGACAGAAAAATAACCATGCTATATACAAACTAAATAACGTTGGTCTTAATATTACTGTTTGCGAAAAAGATTTGGTTTGGGTGTTCTAGTTAGCTTCATATCAAGAAGTATAAATAACAGGAGTCTTCAGGTTGTTCTTCAACTCTGTATATCCTTGGTTAGGCCTCATTTAGATTATGCTGCACAGTTTTGGTCACCGTATTACAGAATGAATATAAATGCTCTGGAAAACGTACAAAGGAGGGTGACAAAGTTGATTCCATGTATCAGAAATCTTTCCTAAGAGGATAGACTGAGGGACCTGAATCTGCACTCTCTAGAAAGGAGTAGAATTAGGGGGGGGATATGACTGAGGTGTATAAATGGAAAACAGGAATAAATAAAGGGAATGTAAAATGTCTGGCCAAGAGAGGACTCGCAGCAATGGTATCAAATTTGATACCATTAGATGAGTGGAACCATCTCCCGAGTACCGTCATTTAAGCTAAAACGTTGTGTAGTTTTAAAAATAGTTTAAATAAATGCGTGAGTGGGTGTGGGTGGGCGTGAGTTGGACCTGAGTAGCTCGTGCTACTAGGTCAGATGCCATGCTTTTTCCTTAATTAAGTGAATGTGACCTAACCTGACTAGGTTGAAGCATTGGCTTGAGCTGGTGGGGGACTTGGACCTCCTTGCATGGGCCAGTAGGTCTGCTGCAGTGCTCCTTTTTTCTAATGCTCTTATATTCTTATATCTGCTCCATGCTTTTCAAATGTTCTGCACAAGCAGATCACCAAGGCCCACACCTTTGAGAATGCCTTCCCAAGGTTTGGGGTATAGAATGTGAAGTTGCGGTTAAAACTGAGGTCGATAAGAGGGTTGTTAGGTAAGACACATATGCAACAGTTAGACAACTTTATTCCGAAACGTTTCGCCTACACAGTAGGCTTCTTCAGTCGAATACAGAAAGTAGGCAGGAACAGTAGAGATGTGAAGACGATGTAATCAGTCCATCACCCTTGAAGTCGTAGAATTTGAGGTTGTCAGTCCCTCGGCCTGGAGAAGTTCAGTTCCATAGTCAGGAACTATCTGAAGATCAAGCGACAGTGCGGAGACTTAAATACTGTCGGAAGGAGAGGTGCAGGGTAGTAGTAGTAGTAGTAGTAGTAGTAGTAGAGGCAGTAGTACTAGTAGTACTAGTAGTAGTGAGAGGCAACTGAGAGGTCATGTCCCTCTCAGCTCCAACCCTTCTCACTTGAAAAGCTTGTCCAAGGTGTTTTCTGTACCAAGATGCCACGTGTTGCAGTGTCTGACAAGATGAACATCAAAATGGTATACAATACCGCACTGTCGCTTGATCTTCAGATAGTTCCTGACTATGGAACTGAACTTCTCCAGGCCGAGGGACTGACAACCTCAAATTCTACGACTTTAAGGGTGATGGACTGATTACATCGTCTTCACATCTCTACTGTTCCTGCCTACTTTCTGTATTCGACTGAAGAAGCCTACTGTGTAGGCGAAACGTTTCGGAATAAAGTTGTCTAACTGTTGCATATGTGTCTTACCTAACAAGAGAGATACAAAGAACAGATTGTATACCACTAAATCAAGTGAATGCAAGCTGCAGTGTAATGCAACGAATTCGGAACAAAGAACCGATGGTATGGAATAAAGATGCATATAAAAAGTGCATTTTCATCGGGAAAAGGTAAAATATAATAAAACATAGCCCGAGATGGGATGAATAACAGCAGAGTGTAAGTTGACTGCAGTGTAGTCGGAGATAGCTTCACTTATTTCAGAGGACAAGGACGTTGTATATATGACAATATTGGAGATAAAAGGTTCTGGGTGAGTAAAGATTGGGGAGACGACGGAATTTACCAATGTGAGTGGGGGGACAAGAAGTAAGAAGTAACTTGAGAAGAAACTTGGGAGGGAATAGGAGAGAATGGTACTGTACGAGGGGGAGGATGGACTCCACACTCGCAACAGAATGAGTGTGAGGTAAACATCCGGGTACTAAGACTGGAAATAAGACATAAGAACATAAGAAAGGAGGAACACTGCAGCAGGCCTGTTGGCCCATACTAGGCAGGTCCTTTACAATTCATCCCACTAACAAACATTTGACCAACCCAATTTTCAATGCTACCCAAGAAATAAGCTCTGATGTGAAAGTCCCACTCAAATCCAACCCCTCCCACTCATGCACTCATCCAACCCAAATTTGAAAACACCCAAAGTCCCAGCCTCAACAACCCAACCAGGTAGACTGTTCCACTCATCAACCACCCCATCTCCAAACCAACACCCTCCCATGTCCCCTCTAAATCCAAACCTATCCAATTCAAATCCACCACCGCGGGCTCTCTCATGGAGAGACACCCTCAAGACCCCGTTAATATCCACTTTATTAATACCTATCTTCCACTTATACACTTCGATCAGGTCTCCCCTCATTCTTCGTCTAACAAGTGAATGTAACTTAAGAGTCTTCAATCTTTCTTCATAAGGAAGATTTCTAATGCTATGTATTAATTTAGTCATCCTACGCTGAATGTTTTCTAACGAATTTATGTCCATTCTGTAATATGGAGACCAGAATTGATCTGCATAATCTAAGTGAGGCCTTACCAATGATGTTAAGGCCTTACCCTTTGGGGATTTGTTGAACTTTAAAGAAGTAGAGAGGCGAGGGGAAGCTCTTGTGCGAGGTCTTGTATAGAAGCTTGCATGTGAAATGAACATTAAAATGGTATAAAA
>NW_027199623.1:0-29956 GCF_038502225.1 Cherax quadricarinatus | reverse complement strand
TATATTCTTCCATCTCCGGTGAACCTCCATTAATAGAAACAATTGATATATTAATAGTTCACTTATAGATAGTAATTCAGTCAACGGAGTATATAAAAAACAAAGAATTACTTCAACTTTCGTTAAAGATTCACTTACCACATTTAATACTATGTTTTATACACAAGTTGTGTCTAAAGCTAGTTAGATAGTTTTTGACACAGACCCTAATCAGATAGATTTATTTACGGGTGATTTAAATTCTAAGCATAGAACCACTGTATTTACCGTGAACAGGAAAGCTACATTTACTGATATAGGTATGACGCTTTTGACCTTTATCTCCTACTTTGTTTAAATAAAATGTTATTAATAGACGCTATTTACTGTGTTCAAGCTGATCTGGTTTTGATACAGAAATAAAAATGTTAACAAGATTCTTTCTATGTAAAATGAAGGGTCTAATATGATGTGGATTTACACTGCTTTTCTACACTCCTTGTTTTTCGCTGTCTTTGCGTGTCCACATGTTTATATTAGTTCCACTGACAAACCACATTAAAAATAGCAAGAGGTATCGGTAAATTACAAGCTAATATCCTTGACAAATATCTCGTGCAAATTTATGGAACATAATAGAAAAAGACAGATAAATAACCTAGAAACACCGGGATTTGCCTCAGAACGACAACACGGCTTCAGGAATGGTAAATTCTGCCTCATAAATCTCAGAGAAAAATACGACAGACTCACAGAAATTAGACAGAGAAGAGTGGGCCAACTGTATATTCCGAGACTGCAAGAAAGTGCGAAAGACTAGTTCACAAGCTAGAAAACCGTATCAGTATAACGAGGAAGGTGAAAAAAGAGTGTATAAGCAAATAAAATATGGAATCATGGGAAGATACAGTGTCAGGACGAAGGAACCCAAAGGAGTTCTAAAAGCGTCCGTCCATGTGCCTTTGTATGATGCAACAAAATTCTAGCAAGGAAGTGCCTGAAGCTATACAGCTAAACACAAACTATGATGGTGTACGCACGTCTGATCAAATTTAAAATGACATTTAGGGACCTTAACAAAGGTTTTCTTCTATGTATACCCTACATGTCAGACCCATCAGAGTACACAGCACCACCATGGAGTCCAGCAGCCTGAACAAGAATCCATTCTAATTCGTAAAACGCTAGAGGAGAGGAGAATTCAGGTATGAAAGGGACTTAATCAAGACATAATAGATATTTAGAGGACTAATCAACTAGGTGACAACTAATTATTACACCTTCTCCCTGGCCCACCACCAGTGTCTAACTCACGGGTTCTCAACCCGGACCTCATCAAACCCAGATAATCCCACATTGATTATCATCGGACAGAACTGCCTCTCACTGGAGCCTCTCACTGAGGCTCACAAGTCTCACAAAGTATCCAACGCTAATTCTGAGAAGGAAGTTTGATGCTGAATTCTCTTAGCAGTTTTGTCTGATATTATTATACTACCTCATTCTGCCCTCCATTTCCTAACATCCCTCCCTCTGTCTTTCACCAACCTTTACACCTACAGTTCATCCATTCTTAACTCACTCTCCCAGGTTTCTCTCTTTCCCCCTCCATCTATTTCCATACCCTATCAACCCCCTCTCTATTCAGCCCACTCTGGCACCATTAGGCTTTCAGTAACCTACCTCCTACACCATACACTTGCAACATCTGCCACATTGCCCCCCTATCCACCCTGTCATACGCCTTTTCCAAATCCATAAATGCCACAAAGACCTCTTTAGCCTTATCTAAATACTGTTCACTTATATGTTTCACTGTAAACACCTGGTCCACACACCCCCTACCTTTCCTAAAGCCTCCTTGTTCATCTGCTATCCTATTCTCCGTCTTACTCTTAATTCTTTCAATTATAACTCTACCATACACTTTACCAGGTATACTCAACAGACTTATCCCCCTATAATTTTTGCACTCTCTTTTATCCCCTTTGCCTTTATACAAAGGAACTATGCATGCTCTCTGCCAATCCCTAGGTACCTTACCCTCTTCCATACATTTATTAAATAATTGCACCAACCACTCCAAAACTATATCCCCACCTGCTTTTAACATTTCTATCTTTATCCCATCAATCCCGGCTGCCTTACCCCCTTTCATTTTACCTACTGCCTCACGAACTTCCCCCACACTCACAACTGGCTCTTCCTCACTCCTACAAGATGTTATTCCTCCTTGCCCTGTACACGAAATCACAGCTTCCCTATCTTCATCAACATTTAACAATTCCTAAAAATATTCCCTCCATCTTCCCAATACCTCTAACTCTCCATTTAATAACTCTCCTCTCCTATTGTTAACTGACAAATCCATTTGTTCTCTAGGCTTTCTTAACTTGTTAATCTCACTCCAAAACTTTTTCTTATTTTCAACAAAATTTGTTGATAACACCTCACCCACTCTCTCATTTGCTCTCTTTTTACATTGCTTCACCACTCTCTTAACCTCTCTCTTTTTCTCCATATACTCTTCCCTCCTTGCATCACGTCTACTTTGTAAAAACTTCTCATATGCTAGCTTTTTCTCCCTTACTACTCTCTTTACATCATCATTCCACCAATCGCTCCTCTTCCCTCCCGCACCCACTTTCCTGTAACAACAAACTTCTGCTGAACACTCTAACACTACATTTTTAAACCTACCCCATACCTCTTCGACCCCATTGCCTATGCTCTCATTAGCCCACCTATCCTCCAATAGCTGTTTATATCTTACCCTAACTGCCTCCTCTTTTAGTTTATAGACCTTCACCTCTCTCTTCCCTGATGCTTCTATTCTCCTTGTATCCCATCTACCTTTTACTCTCAGTGTAGCTACAACTAGAAAGTGATCTGATATATCTGTGGCCCCTCTATAAACATGTTCATCCTGAAGTCTACTCAACAGTCTTTTATCTACCAATACATAATCCAACAAACTACTGTCATTTCGCCCTACATCATATCTTGTATACTTATTTATCCTCTTTTTCTTAAAATATGTATTACCTATAACTAAACCCCTTTCTATACAAAGTTCAATCAAAGGGCTCCCATTATCATTTACACCTGGTACCCCAAACTTACCTACCACACCCTCTCTAAAAGTTTCTCCTACTTTAGCATTCAGGTCCCCTACCACAATTACTCTCTCACTTGGTTCAAAGGCTCCTATACATTCACTTAACATCTCCCGAAATCTCTCTCTCTCCTCTGCATTCCTCTCTTCTCCAGGTGCATACACGCTTATTATGACCCACTTCTCGCATCCAACCTTTACTTTAATCCACATAATTCTTGAATTTACACATTCATATTCTCTTTTCTCCTTCCATAACTGATCATTCAACATTACTGCTACCGCTTCCTTTGCTCTAACTCTCTCAGATACTCCAGATTTAATCCCATTTATTTCCCCCCACTGAAACTCTCCTACCCCCTTCAGCTTTGTTTCGCTTAGGGCCAGGACATCCAACTTCTTTTCATTCATAACATCAGCAATCATCTGTTTCTTGTCATCCGCACTACATCCATGCACATTTAAGCATCCCAGTTTTATAAAGTTTTTCTTCTTCTCTTTTTTAGTAAATGTCTACAGGAGAAGGGGTTACTAGCCCATTGCTCCCGGCATTTTAGTCGCCTCATACGACACGCATGGCTTACGGAGGAAAGATTCTTTTCCACTTCCCCATGGACAATAGAAGAAATAAAGAGGAACAAGAGCTATTTAGAAAAAGGAGAAAAACCTAGATGTATGTATATATATATATATATGCATGTGCGTGTCTGTGAAGTGTGACCAAAGTGTAAGTTGGAGTAGCAAGATATCCCTGTTATCTAGCGTGTTTATGAGACAGAAAAAGAAAGTTGATAATGTAGTTAGATATTAGCATTGAAGATTTGGAGGGAATCTGAAGAGGCCTTCATTTGTCATCCTTATGGAAACTGATTTCTATTCCTGTTAACACATCGGCCGTTTTCCACTAAGAAGAAATACTTCCATCATTATTCACTCCATCACTGTCTTGCCAGAGGCATGCGATACTATAGTTCATAACAATAAATATTCCCACTCCTTCAGAGTGCAGACACTGTACTTCCCACCTCCAGGACTCAAATCCCTCTAACTGGTTTCTCTGATACAGTAAAACCTTTTTTTTTTTTTTTTTTTTGGTTATTATTTTATTTAAAACCAATACAGTTTAACATAAAAATAAAGAAACAGTATGGAACCTAATCAAATTAACTGACAAACGGATTGTACCTACATGCTCGCAAGATATTACAACAAAAACTTACATCAAGAACATAACTAAAAACAAAATTACATGTCACAGGGTCATGAATTGACATATATACAAAACCTTGCATATATATAAATTGTACATATAAATGACATCTGACACAGGTTCAATACACTTGAACATAAAATATACAAAGAAGTTATATCAGTTAAATCCCATCCTTCACATTAATCTAAAAATCAAAACCTAACATCATAATCTTACTAGAAAATTTACATACTTATCCCTAACAATACAGCTGAACATATCCCGACATACAAATAAACAGACAAAGAATACAGCTTAGAACACAATAACTGAAGCTCTACACTGTTACAATAAACCCATATACAAATTTCAGACACAAATGGCCTACGTCACTAAACTGTCTAGATATGTCTGTATACCATACAGACTAAAACTTAACATCAAGAACTTGCATGAACACCAAACCGGTATCAGGGTACAGACCATAATTATAAACTTTAAAAAGAATCAATCATGCATATATAAAGTATTACATAACGTCTGACCCATGACAAAGGCTCAATACAATAGAAAGGATATATATTATATATATACACATACACACCCACACACCCACACCCACATCCACACACACACCCACACGTACACACAAAAATTTTCACAAAATCACATTAATCAGATGCACTGTATGCACAATGCAAAACAGTATATAAGTATATCTCATCGTGCAAAAACCCAGCACGTAACATAAATACAAACTAAAACACACTTCATGTCGCAAAGAACTTATTTCTCAAGAATCATGTTATACAAGACTGATACTCATCATAATTATACATAAAAAATCTACTATATTATACCTACATTCTGAAAAGTGTTATATCTACCATAACGAGACCTTGATCTCTACATCCACACTTGGATGCCATAAAGTCCCAATGAAAACCAGGAAACCATTCCAAACCCACATTCACAACACTCTCACGACCCCCCCCCCCACCAGGGAGGCGAGCCCGCTGTTGCCCCCTGACTCCCTCCAACCTATGAAAACCCCTTCACTCACTCATTTCCAATCACAGATTTACGAGAATCCCTAACGTTAGCATTCTATACCCCTCTGAGAAAGCCTGATCCCACCTCCTCCCATACAAATCTCTGTTACGACACCTCGTACGGTAGAACGTTACCGCAAGAACCTTCCTTCTCTCCTCACTATCCCCTCTCCCCCTCATCACCCACGACATATATATATAATCTACCATGATATAATCTAAAGCTCTTATGACACCCTCGTCTAACCCACCCATATCTAGACTTAGAGCACGCAAAACCGACACCCCACGGCCCCCCACCCTCTGTACCAACCTACTTAACCAGCACCTAACCTCCTCTAGCCCTTCACAAAAGTAAACTACATGGAACGCTGTCTCATCCCCTCCACAGATACCACACCCCCCACCCTCTACAACCTGTCTGTTTCGTAATATCTCACCAGACGGAAGGATCCCATGCAGAAAACGAAACATCACCTCACGCGCCCGAGGTTTTAACTTCAATTTACTAAATCTAAACCAAATACTCTTCCACGCATACATGGGGAACAAACCCTCAACTGGGACAACGCACCTACCTACAAGTAACCTACACAAAACCCTTATACGAACCTTTCTCAGTTCCCTAACCAACATCACAGCCCTCAAAACTATTTCACATTCCCTCAACTCCATTCCTCGATACCACATACCCAGCCTGTCGTGTATCCTTCCCAAACGCCCCGCGTTCACACCCTCACGCAACACTTCCCATTTAATAAACACACATTTAGCCCTCCGTCTCAAATCCAACAACCCCAACCCACCCTGACTTACAGGTAACATTACAACCTCCCTCCTTAACCAATCACAACGTGAACCCCATAAAAATTTGTACACCCGTCTTAGTATCCCCGCAATCGCTGTCCCTGTAATTGGGAACACAGCTGCAACATACCAAACCTTACTATACAATAAAATGTTCACGACTATCACTCGCTGTATCAGAGTTAGGTGCTGGGGTCTCAGAACACCTAGACGCCCCACGATCCTTTCCAATAACCTATCTGAATTTTCCTCCCGCGCCGCAACCATGTCATCCCTATAAATAATACCACAAATCTTTAAAGACACCGCCCATTCTTTAACAACATTACATCTCCCCCCCACACCCCCCACCCAAGAACCCAACCCCATGCACCTTGACTTCGCACTATTTACCTGCATACCCGTGGCACTTCCAAATAATTGCACCACCTCGTCCAACACTCCCATTGACATCCCTGCACGAATGAGAACAGTGGTGTCGTCAACATATCCAATTAACCCCGGCCAGGCCCTCCCACCCCCCACACTTCCCTCACATGGCGTACATAAGCTACGGTCAACCATTCTATAAAAGGGGTCCTGGAAACACGCAAACAATATTTGGGACATGGGGCATCCCTGTCTAAGGCCTCTTCCCATTGCAATTTCCCTCCCCATACACCCATTAATCTGTATCCTCATTTTCGCCCCCTTGTACAACGTATTTACCCACTCGACTATTTCCTCCCCAAAACCCTGTCTCCTAAGTATAACCTGCAAAGCTCCCCTTTCCACTCTATCATATGCTCCCTGCCAGTCTAGAGCCAACAAAGCCGCCCCTCCACCCCCACCCTTAGCTTCCACAAAACTTCTCAGTATCCCATGTCCTTCAATCATCGACCTTCCCGGCAACCCGAACTGAGATTTTGACACCACCCTCTCCACTACACATTTGAACCTATTACCTAAAATTTTTGCAAACACCTTATAGTCTGCACACATCAGTGATATGGCTCGGTACTCCCGAAGGGTGGGCTGCCCCTTGACCTTCGGGACCAACACTACAACTGCAGTTTCCTGCTTCTCCCCCAACTTACCCTTCTCCTTCATACTATTAAATAACCTAACTATAAATTCCTTTATCAACGCCCAATGTTGTAAATAAAATTCTACCGGGAGACCATCAATACCGGGAGCTTTCCCCTTCCTCATTCCCCTTAACGCATTCTCTATTTCCTCTGCCGTAATCGTCCCACCTAAAGCCTTTCGATCACTATTTCCTAAATTACACGTCACATACGTACACACCTTGTCCAATGCCCCGTCACCCACCCCCCCACTGTTCCAGTACTTCTCGTACCAAGCCTCTGCATACGCACACATCCCCTTCGTGGTTCGTATCTCCTGCCCTACTCTATAATTCCCAACCATCTCCGTTACCTCTAAACATGGTATAGCCGTCAGCGCCTGCCTTTGCTTTTGATGCCGCAAAACACACGCTGACGGCTTGTCGCCCCAAAGCACTTCCTCCACCCCTGCCTGCATCCTTACAGCTTGAAACCTTTCATTTTGCAACACCCTCAACCTCCCCTTTATTTCAGCTATTTCATCCATAGGAAAATTATTCCCACCCACCCCCCTCCCATAGCAACCTCTTAACCTATCCTCTAAATAGTTAGCCAGTCCATATTTTAAATTATTAATACGTTTTCCTTCTCTCACATAAAACTTTCTAATCCTTTCCTTTGCGACACTATCCCACCATGTCACAATGTCATCCACTCCCTGTTCTTCCACACTAAGCTCCCTCCATAGGACTGAAAACCCCTCCAACCCCTCCTCATCACCTAACACACTTATATTTAATTTCCAATAACTTCTATATATTTCCGCGAGCGTCCCCCACCCAACCTCCACCACCACTGCCCTATGATCTGACATTGTAGCCTCAACAGTACTGAAAGATTTCACGTCCACACCCTGAGAAAGGTACACTCTATCTAGTCTCGCAGCATAACCACTCCTAACAAACGTATATTCAGTCTCCCACACCGCTCCCCCAAAGGCATCACGTAACCTAACATCCCTTAATAAATCCCTAAGAGCCACAGACATATATCCAGCCCCTCTTGGGTCCACATCAGCCACCCTGATTACACTATTCCAGTCCCCACCAACTATCGCCACCTCTGGCAGTGCACTTAAGAAAAACACAAGATCCTCACACACAAAATCATTCTTTACCTTTATGTTATTTTCTGCCGGCGCATACACACTCACAAAAGACACACGCTT
Source organism: Cherax quadricarinatus (assembly GCF_038502225.1). NCBI lineage: Eukaryota > Metazoa > Arthropoda > Malacostraca > Decapoda > Parastacidae > Cherax > Cherax quadricarinatus. The sequence continues at coordinate 21,537 of NW_027199623.1, read as the reverse complement.
ACCCATCCACCACCCATCCACACGCAACACCCTCCCTCCCCCTCCTCCCTCGCTTCTCTGCAAAACAAACGGGCTCGTCTCCCTTATTAAAATTCCCACACCACCTTTTAGACGGGGAGATGGCAGGGTAACTACTCGAAATCCTGCCACCTCCAACACCCTACCCTCTTTGAAATTGTGCTCCTGCAGGAACACAACATCCACTCTAGATTTATTCAGAAAATTACGAAACCAATCTCTCTTCATACCGCTACATAACCCATTAACATTTACAGACATACACCTAAGGCCTATTAAAGTTTCCACCCCTGCTTCCTCTCATCACTCTTTACAACTCCAGAGCTTGAATTTACGTTTGACACCTTCAGAGTGCTCTCTTTCCCTCCCCCCTTCTTCCGGTGCCTCCTATCATGGCTACCACCACCTACACCACTACCTTCACACTTCACCTCAGTCTGTTTCCCAGGCCTTTGTGCAGGCGTAAGGACGTCATCAGAATCTGATGTAGCCGCCCTCTTTCTCGTGACAGTCATGTTACACATATCTTGGTCAGATGTTACCTCTCGATGAACCTCCACCTCCACCTGAGAATGGTTTAATGAGTCAATGGACGACTCCAAACCACCATCACGTCCCAAATTATCATGTCTCAGACTTTCTGGAAGCGACGATTCTCCAATGACACCACGCTCAGATGTAACATCCCTCTCTGGTGGTGACAACGTCTTCAACACCTCCACCAATTCCTCCTCAATCTCAAGAATCTTCTCTTGTACTTGCTGCTCCTCCTTATCCACAGGAGACGACACCTGATCAGGCAGTTGGGGGCGGGACTCCAACTCACCACCAGTCCTGTGTGCCCGATCCACTATCTCGCTCCACAAAACACCACGCCCTCCATCCGATGTTTGTTCCTCACCTGCCACCTTTGAAGCAGGGGCTGCGACGTCCACCACAGGTCCAGGCACATGTCTTCGCTTGTCACAGGTCGCCGCTATGTGATCATACTCACCACATAGGCGGCATGTACGTCGTTGTCCTGGGTACATTACCATTACCTGCGTCCTGAAATCTTGTAGGTACACATAGGATGGTATTTGGTGCCTCAAAGTCATTTTGAGGTTGAAAGAACCCTCTGGAAAACCAGCATAGGCTCCTGCCGCCCACGTACCATGTTGAGCATAATGCACCGTCCCATACTTCTCAAAAACTTTCATTATATCTGCCTCGTCCGCCTCAAAGGGAACGTTGCGTAACTTGATCCACGTATAATACCGTGAAACATCTATCATTCTTACAGTGACAGCTGGTGTGACGTTAAGACTCACGTCCTGAAACCTGGTGATTAACGATTCATAAACCGTTGCTGATAGCAGTTTGACGAAAATTCGTTGTCCTCCGTTCAATGCTACACCATACAAGTCACTATCTTGTACTCCATAAGTCTCCCGTATGATCTTTGGCAATAAGACTTGCGCAGAACTGGTCGTTATCGTTCCTTTAAGTAGCTCGATGCCTACAGTATTTATCCTTCGTCTCAGACTAACCGCCATCTTGACGATCACAGTGCACCTAAGTTGTTAGCCGAGGTGTGACAGCACCACTTCACACCACTGCAGCCAGGTAACTGACAAGGGAGCTCGCCTACACACAGCAGAGGGGTGCAGAGCACTACCGCACACTACCGTGGTCAGGCAGCGAATAATATGGAATTCATTACCAGAAGATATTAAAGTAACCAATTCTGAAAATAAATTTAAGACTCTTCTCAAAAGCCACTTAATCACCCTAGACTAAATGCTAAATACTCAGTACACACTTACTCACCTATGTACTCCCACATCATAACTGAAACAATCACATTGAACCTTTTATCCATTGTTGACAGGAATATAATTGAACCATTGTTTTCACAAAAAGCATTTTCGAATGTAAATGTATCTTTGTCTTGTACAAATTTTGATTCATTTATAATTAATATTCTACTGTACAATTATGATATACTCCTTAGTTAAGTTGGCCCATAATACCTAGGCATAATAGAGGCTCTCTTTGCATTGCAACCAACTATTGTAAATATAAAATCTCAATGTACTGTTTGCAAAGACATAAAATAAATAAATAAATAAATAAAGGCTACACTTAATTAAAGCCTAGTGAGTAACAAGACAAAGGCTACACTTAAAGCCTAGTGAGTAACAAGACTAAGGCTACACTTAAAGCCTAGTGAATAACAAGACTAAGGCTACACTTAAAGCCTAGTGAATAACAAGACTAAGGCTACACTTAAAGCCTAGTGAATAACAAGACTAAGGCTACACTTAAAGCCTAGTGAATAACAAGACTAAGGCTACACTTAAAGCCTAGTGAGTAACAAGACTAAGGCTACACTTAAAGCCTAGTGAATAACAAGACTAAGGCTACACCTAAAGCCTAGTGAGTAACAAGACTAAGGCTACACTTAAAGCCTAGTAACAAGACTAAGGCTACACTTAAAGCCTAGTGAATAACAAGACTAAGGCTACACTTAAACCCTAGTGAGTAACAAGACTAAGGCTACACTTAAAGCCTAGTGAATAACAAGACTAAGGCTACACTTAAAGCCTAGTGAGTAACAAGACTAAGGCTACACTTAAAGCCTAGTGAATAACAAGACTAAGGCTACACTTAAAGCCTAGTGAATAACAAGACTAAGGCTACACTTAAAGCCTAGTGAGTAACAAGACTAAGGCTACACTTAAAGCCTAGCGAGTAACAAGACTAAGGCTACACTTAAAGCCTAGTGAGTAACAAGACTAAGGCTACACCTAAACCCTAGTGAGTAACAAGACTAAGGCTACACTTAAAGCCTAGTGAATAACAAGACTAAGGCTACACTTAAAGCCTAGTGAGTAACAAGACTAAGGCTACACTTAAAGCCTAGTGAATAACAAGACTAAGGCTACACTTAAAGCCTAGTGAGTAACAAGACTAAGGCTACACTTAAAGCCTAGTGAATAACAAGACTAAGGCTACACTTAAAGCCTAGTGAGTAACAAGACTAAGGCTACACTTAAAGCCTAGTGAATAACAAGACTAAGGCTACACTTAAAGCCTAGTGAGTAACAAGACTAAGGCTACACTTAAAGCCTAGTGAGTAACAAGACTAAGGCTACACTTAAAGCCTAGTGAATAACAAGACTAAGGCTACACTTAAAGCCTAGTGAGTAACAAGACTAAGGCTACACTTAAAGCCTAGTGAATAACAAGACTAAGGCTACACTTAAAGCCTAGTGAGTAACAAGACTAAGGCTACACTTAAAGCCTAGTGAGTAACAAGACTAAGGCTACACTTAAAGCCTAGTGAATAACAAGACTAAGGCTACACCTAAAGCCTAGTGAGTAACAAGACTAAGGCTACACTTAAAGCCTAGTGAGTAACAAGACTAAGGCTACAATTAAAGCCTAGTGAATAACAAGACTAAGGCTACACTTAAAGCCTAGTGAGTAACAAGACTAAGGCTACACTTAAAGCCTAGTGAATAACAAGACTAAGGCTACACTTAAAGCCTAGTGAGTAACAAGACTAAGGCTACACTTAAAGCCTAGCGAGTAACAAGACTAGGGCTACACTTAAAGCCTAGTGAGTAACAAGACTAAGGCTACACTTAAAGCCTAGTGAATAACAAGACTAAGGCTACACCTAAGGCCTAGTGAGTAACAAGACTAAGGCTACACTTAAAGCCTAGTAACAAGACTAAGGCTACACTTAAAGCCTAGTGAATAACAAGACTAAGGCTACACTTAAACCCTAGTGAGTAACAAGACTAAGGCTACACTTAAAGCCTAGTGAATAACAAGACTAAGGCTACACTTAAAGCCTAGTGAGTAACAAGACTAAGGCTACACTTAAAGCCTAGTGAATAACAAGACTAAGGCTACACTTAAAGCCTAGTGAATAACAAGACTAAGGCTACACTTAAAGCCTAGTGAGTAACAAGACTAAGGCTACACTTAAAGCCTAGCGAGTAACAAGACTAAGGCTACACTTAAAGCCTAGTGAGTAACAAGACTAAGGCTACACCTAAACCCTAGTGAGTAACAAGACTAAGGCTACACTTAAAGCCTAGTGAATAACAAGACTAAGGCTACACTTAAAGCCTAGTGAATAACAAGACTAAGGCTACACTTAAAGCCTAGTGAGTAACAAGACTAAGGCTACACTTAAAGCCTAGCGAGTAACAAGACTAAGGCTACACTTAAAGCCTAGTGAGTAACAAGACTAAGGCTACACCTAAACCCTAGTGAGTAACAAGACTAAGGCTACACTTAAAGCCTAGTGAATAACAAGACTAAGGCTACACTTAAAGCCTAGTGAGTAACAAGACTAAGGCTACACTTAAAGCCTAGTGAATAACAAGACTAAGGCTACACTTAAAGCCTAGTGAGTAACAAGACTAAGGCTACACTTAAAGCCTAGTGAATAACAAGACTAAGGCTACACTTAAAGCCTAGTGAGCAACAAGACTAAGGCTACACTTAAAGCCTAGTGAATAACAAGACTAAGGCTACACTTAAAGCCTAGTGAGTAACAAGACTAAGGCTACACTTAAAGCCTAGTGAATAACAAGACTAAGGCTACACTTAAAGCCTAGTGAGTAACAAGACTAAGGCTACACTTAAAGCCTAGTGAGTAACAAGACTAAGGCTACACTTAAAGCCTAGTGAATAACAAGACTAAGGCTACACTTAAAGCCTAGTGAGTAACAAGACTAAGGCTACACTTAAAGCCTAGTGAATAACAAGACTAAGGCTACACTTAAAGCCTAGTGAGTAACAAGACTAAGGCTACACTTAAAGCCTAGTGAGTAACAAGACTAAGGCTACACTTAAAGCCTAGTGAGTAACAAGACTAAGGCTACACTTAAAGCCTAGTGAGTAACAAGACTAAGGCTACACTTAAAGCCTAGTGAGTAACAAGACTAAGGCTACACTTAAAGCCTAGTGAGTAACAAGACTAAGGCTACACTTAAAGCCTAGTGAGTAACAAGACTAAGGCTACACTTAAAGCCTAGTGAATAACAAGACTAAGGCTACACTTAAAGCCTAGTGAGTAACAAGACTAAGGCTACACTTAAAGCCTAGTGAATAACAAGACTAAGGCTACACTTAAAGCCTAGTGAGTAACAAGACTAAGGCTACACTTAAAGCCTAGTGAATAACAAGACTAAGGCTACACTTAAAGCCTAGTGAGTAACAAGACTAAGGCTACACTTAAAGCCTAGTGAGTAACAAGACTAAGGCTACACTTAAAGCCTAGTGAGTAACAAGACTAAGGCTACACTTAAAGCCTAGTGAGTAACAAGACTAAGGCTACACTTAAAGCCTAGTGAATAACAAGACTAAGGCTACACTTAAAGCCTAGTGAGTAACAAGACTAAGGCTACACTTAAAGCCTAGTGAGTAACAAGACTAAGGCTACACTTAAAGCCTAGTGAATAACAAGACTAAGGCTACACTTAAAGCCTAGTGAATAACAAGACTAAGGCTACACTTAAAGCCTAGTGAGTAACAAGACTAAGGCTACACTTAAAGCCAAGTGAGTAACAAGACTAAGGCTACACTTAAAGCCTAGTGAGTAACAAGACTAAGGCTACACTTAAAGCCTAGTGAGTAACAAGACTAAGGCTACACTTAAAGCCTAGTGAATAACAAGACTAAGGCTACACTTAAAGCCTAGTGAGTAACAAGACTAAGGCTACACTTAAAGCCTAGTGAACAACAAGACTAAGGCTACACTTAAAGCCTAGTGAGTAACAAGACTAAGGCTACACTTAAAGCCTAGTGAGTAACAAGACTAAGGCTACACTTAAAGCCTAGTGAAACAAGACTAAGGCTACACTTAAAGCCTAGTAACAAGACTAAGGCTACACTTAAAGCCTAGTGAATAACAAGACTAAGGCTACACTTAAACCCTAGTGAGTAACAAGACTAAGGCTACACTTAAAGCCTAGTGAGTAACAAGACTAAGGCTACACTTAAAGCCTAGTAACAAGACTAAGGCTACACTTAAAGCCTAGTAACAAGACTAAGGCTACACTTAAAGCCTAGTGAATAACAAGACTAAGGCTACACTTAAAGCCTAGTGAGTAACAAGACTAAGGCTACACTTAAAGCCTAGTGAGTAACAAGACTAAGGCTACACTTAAAGCCTAGTGAATAACAAGACTAAGGCTACACTTAAAGCCTAGTGAGTAACAAGACTAAGGCTACACTTAAAGCCTAGTGAACAACAAGACTAAGGCTACACTTAAAGCCTAGTGAGTAACAAGACTAAGGCTACACTTAAAGCCTAGTGAGTAACAAGACTAAGGCTACACTTAAAGCCTAGTAACAAGACTAAGGCTACACTTAAAGCCTAGTAACAAGACTAAGGCTACACTTAAAGCCTAGTGAATAACAAGACTAAGGCTACACTTAAACCCTAGTGAGTAACAAGACTAAGGCTACACTTAAAGCCTAGTGAGTAACAAGACTAAGGCTACACTTAAAGCCTAGTAACAAGACTAAGGCTACACTTAAAGCCTAGTAACAAGACTAAGGCTACACTTAAAGCCTAGTGAGTAACAAGACTAAGGCTACACTTAAAGCCTAGTGAGTAACAAGACTAAGGCTACACTTAAAGCCTAGTGAGTAACAAGACTAAGGCTACACTTAAAGCCTAGTGAATAACAAGACTAAGGCTACACTTAAAGCCTAGTGAGTAACAAGGCTAAGGCTACACTTAAAGCCTAGTGAGTAACAAGACTAAGGCTACACTTAAAGCCTAGTGAGTAACAAGACTAAGGCTACACTTAAAGCCTAGTGAATAACATGACTAAGGCTACACTTAAAGCCTAGTGAATAACAAGACTAAGGCTACACTTAAAGCCTAGTGAGTAACAAGACTAAGGCTACACTTAAAGCCAAGTGAGTAACAAGACTAAGGCTACACTTAAAGCCTAGTGAGTAACAAGACTAAGGCTACACTTAAAGCCTAGTGAGTAACAAGACTAAGGCTACACTTAAAGCCTAGTGAATAACAAGACTAAGGCTACACTTAAAGCCTAGTGATTAACAAGACTAAGGCTACACTTAAAGCCTAGTGAACAACAAGACTAAGGCTACACTTAAAGCCTAGTGAGTAACAAGACTAAGGCTACACTTAAAGCCTAGTGTGTAACAAGACTAAGGCTACACTTAAAGCCTAGTAACAAGACTAAGGCTACACTTAAAGCCTAGTAACAAGACTAAGGCTACACTTAAAGCCTAGCAACTAACTAGACACACTAATTATGCACGGTAACTTTTTCACCACCAAACACGAATACTTTAATTCCCAAATTAGATATCATACTTTCGGTATATATACGCTGAGAGAAACATGCCTCGTGGCGCATTTTGTGATTAGCATATTGAGTCAACTCACACAAAGGGACTCGAACCCATGGAGAATGTTTTCAATCGTGTTAGTAACGATTTCGTGAGTCATGTTAGGATAAGATCAATTCAGGAAATTCTCAAATGATTTCACACATTAGTGTACATTAATGCAATGGCTGTGAAGGGCATATGACAAATTTCTTAGATACCTGGAGAGGCTTTCGGGGGTCAACGCCCCCGCTGTCAGGTTTGAGACCAGGTTTCATGATGGATAAGGGTCTGATCAACAAGGTTATTAACTATTTTGTGTAAAGTAAATTTTAGCAAGACTGAGCTTGGCCTGGTCACAGACCGGGCCACGGGGGCGTTGATCCCCGAAATCCTCTCCAGGTATACTTCAGGTATACGCTGCTGACAGGGACGGATCTACTATGAAACTAATTAAACTTAAACTTCAGGGCCCCTAATCCCGGAGGGGCCCCCGAAGCCATTTTAGTTCACATTGTTTAAAAATTTTGGATTTACTGTATGAGAAGCGGTTGCGAAGGGGCCCCCATAACAGTTCAAGCTTCAGGGCCCCAAAAATGTAGGTCCGCCACTGCCTGCTGGGTACTTGTGATAAATTATAAATCAGCGTCAATTTTACTGTTTTTCTAGAGATGAAGGAAGAGCAATGGAGGAAAAGAAATCATTAGTTTTCGTTGAGAGGAAAGAAAATAAATTTTAGACAATCTACATTTCTTCATTAATTAATTTTGTAAAGCCTCTTAAGGCTTGGACCAACGCCCTCTGCCTGACAAGTGAGACGTGAAGTCATTTTAGTAAAGCACTTCTCAAATGTCAAATATTTTTATAAAAACATTATTTTTTTACACAGTTGGACATATGTACTCCACAAATCATGCTCTTGTTTAGTCATATATATAAGATGTAACATCTAGATATATGGGTCACACTAGCCGCCTCAGAATACCAGAATACGCCCCAAAATTTATCGAAACCAAAAATCTATGAAATAATAAATAATACTGATAACATTACTATCAGTGAAAAAAATATCTGCAAAAAAAAAAAAACTTGCATTTGTAACCACTTTGTGTGTGTGTGTATGTACTCACCTAATTGTGGTTGTAGGGGTCGACTCATAGCTCCTGGCCCTGTGTGTGTGTACTCACCTATATGTGGTTGCAGGGGTCGATTCATAGCTCCTGGCCCCTGTGTGTGTGTGTGTGTGTGTGTGTGAAGCAGCAGAGATCTACATAGTGAAATGGTAAGTTCCACTTACCGCTGCTTCCTGGCTGCTGTCTTGGTCATCGTCGTTGCTACCATCATCCTGGCTGGGGTCCTCATGACCTGGCTGGCCACCACGCTGGTGCCCATGGTGTGTGCTCAGGTGCCTGCGAAGAACAACCCCACACGTACAGATACATTTTTTTGGGGGGGCAAAAGTTTACAATAGATATACGTAAGGGAACATTATAGGTTTAATGCACATAATACTATCTTACAAAGTCGACATTATACTTTGTATTCTGCATGTGTCTTATACTTTGCAATTTCCTTGACGTTTTTCACGACCTGTCGCTCAGTTTTCTCTACTCGTTCAATCGTGACCTGAAAATAGTCCAGGACAAGCCAAAACGTTGTCCCAAGTTTCCTTTCTGTATATTTCGACCTTAAACTGAGGTCCTCCTCAGCAGATCAATTTAAAGTCAAAATATACAGATACATATCTATTCTGTTTCTGTCTCCACATAGGTTGCTTCCTCTCACTGACAAATGTTCATTACACCTCTTAGTGTATATAACCTATGACCATAGGAACACAAGAACGAACACTGCCCCATGCTAAGCAGGCCTAACTCACACCCACTCATGTACCCATCAACCTATAAAGGTTAGTCAAGGTTCTTGCCTCGTTGGAGTAAACCTGGTAGTTCCACTCACGAGTGGAAAACAATGAGCATAACATGTAGAAAAATAGACACAAGGAAGTATAATGCATCTCTTTACTGATTACGTTTTGCCCACACAGTGGGCTTTTTTAAGTCACAAACAGATGTACCTAAGCAAAGAGTACATGAGTATATATATTGAGCAAAGTGACGTGAAGGGTCACGTGTGGAATTTTGAAGTTGACTGCTGAGAAGCTGAATTTGAGAAAGACCTGCCCGGCAGCTCCATGAAGCTGAACTGTTCTCCAAGCTGAGACTGACAACCTCCAACTATTTCTACAAGGTTGATGGACTGACAACCTCCAATTATTTCTACAAGGTTAATAGACTGAACAGAACTGCTTAATGCCTCAAATGACGTAGTGGAAGTTTTAGCAGTAAAGGTCGAGAACCAAAACCTAGTCATTGTGGTAGTCTACAAGCCTCCGGATGCAACATCCCAGCAATTCCAGGAACAGCTGTTAAAAATTGACCACTGTCTGGAAAATCTTCCAGCTCATGCACCCAACATCTTGCTCCTGGGGGATTTCAACTTAAGGCACCTAAAATGGAGGAATATAGCAAATAATATTGTTGCAGTAATAACACCAGGAGGCAGCTCTGATGAAAACTCACACTCACACGAGCTTTTAAATCTCTGCACAAAATTCAATTTAAACCAGCAAATAATAGAGCCTACAAGACTGGAGAATACACTAGACCTCATCTTCACTAACAATGATGATCTGATAAGAAATGTCACCATATCAAAAACAATATACTCAGATCACAACATAATTGAGGTTCAGACATGTATGCGTGGAGCCCCAGACCGACAAAATGAGACTAGTCACGAGGGAGCATTCACCAAATTCAACTTCAATAACAAAAACATAAAGTGGGACCAAGTAAACCAAGTCCTAACCGATATAAGCTGGGAAGATATACTAAGCAACACAGACCCAAACTTATGCCTAGAACAGATTAACTCGGTGGCACTCGATGTATGCACAAGGCTTATTCCTCTAAGAAAAAGGAGGAGTAGATGTAAAATAGAAAGAGACAGGCGCTCCCTTTACAGGCGACGGAAAAGAATAACAGAGCGGCTAAAAGAGGTCAATATATCTGAAATGCGCAGGGAGACACTGGTCTGAGAAATAGCAAGCATCGAACTTAAGCTAAAAGAATCCTTTAGGAGTCAGGAATCGCGGGAAGAACTAAAAGCCATAAATGAAATCGAAAGAAACCCAAAGTATTTCTTCTCCTATGCCAAATCAAAATCGAGAACAACGTCCAGTATTGGGCCCCTACTTAAACAAGATGGGTCCTACACAGATGACAGCAAGGAAATGAGTGAGCTACTCAAGTCCCAATATGACTCAGTTTTTAGCAAGCCGCTAACCAGACTGAGAGTCGAAGACCAAAATGAATTTTTTATGAGAGAGCCACAAAATTTGATTAACACAAGCCTATCCGATGTTATCCTGACGCCAAATGACTTCGAACAGGCGATAAATGACATGCCCATGCACTCTGCCCCAGGGCCAGACTCATGGAACTCTGTGTTCATCAAGAACTGCAAGAAGCCCCTATCACGAGCCTTTTCCATCCTATGGAGAGGGAGCATGGACACGGGGGTCGTCCCTCAGTTACTAAAAACAACAGACATAGCCCCACTCCACAAAGGGGGCAGTAAAGCAACAGCAAAGAACTACAGACCAATAGCACTAACATCCCATATCATAAAAATCTTTGAAAGGGTCCTAAGAAGCAAGATCACCACCCATCTAGAAACCCCTCAGTTACACAACCCAGGGCAACATGGGTTTAGAACAGGTCGCTCCTGTCTGTCTCAACTACTGGATCACTACGACAAGGTCCTAAATGCACTAGAAGACAAAAAGAATGCAGATGTAATATATACAGACTTTGCAAAAGCCTTTGACAAGTGTGACCATGGCGTAATAGCGCACAAAATGCGCGCTAAAGGAATAACAGGAAAAGTCGGTCGATGGATCTATAATTTCCTCACTAACAGAACACAGAGAGTAGTCGTCAACAGAGTAAAGTCCGAGGCAGCTACGGTGAAAAGCTCTGTTCCACAAGGCACAGTACTAGCTCCTATCTTGTTCCTCATCCTCATATCCGACATAGACAAGGATGTCAGCCACAGCACCGTGTCTTCCTTTGCAGATGACACCCGAATCTGCATGACAGTGTCTTCCATTGCAGACACTGCAAGGCTCCAGGCGGACATAAACCAAATCTTTCAGTGGGCTGCAGAAAACAATATGAAGTTCAACGATGAGAAATTTCAATTACTCAGATATGGTAAACATGAGGAAATTAAATCTTCATCAGAGTACAAAACAAATTCTGGCCACAAAATAGAGCGAAACACCAACGTCAAAGACCTGGGAGTGATTATGTCGGAGGATCTCACCTTCAAGGACCATAACATTGTATCAATCGCATCTGCTAGAAAAATGACAGGATGGATAATGAGAACCTTCAAAACTAGGGAGGCCAAGCCCATGATGACACTCTTCAGGTCACTTGTTCTATCTAGGCTGGAATATTGCTGCACTCTAACAGCACCTTTCAAGGCAGGTGAAATTGCCGACCTAGAAAATGTACAGAGAACTTTCACGGCGCGCATAACGGAGATAAAACACCTCAATTACTGGGAGCGCTTGAGGTTTCTAAACCTGTATTCCCTGGAACGCAGGAGGGAGAGATACATGATTATATACACCTGGAAAATCCTAGAGGGACTAGTACCGAACTTGCACACGAAAATCACTCACTACGAAAGCAAAAGACTTGGCAGACGATGCACCATCCCCCCAATGAAAAGCAGGGGTGTCACTAGCACGTTAAGAGACCATACAATAAGTGTCAGGGGCCCGAGACTGTTCAACTGCCTCCCAGCACACATAAGGGGGATTACCAACAGACCCCTGGCAGTCTTCAAGCTGGCACTGGACAAGCACCTAAAGTCAGTTCCTGATCAGCCGGGCTGTGGCTCGTACGTTGGTTTGCGTGCAGCCAGCAGCAACAGCCTGGTTGATCAGGCGCTGATCCACCAGGAGGCCTGGTCACAGACCGGGCCGCGGGGGCGTTGACCCCCGAAACTCTCTCCAGGTAAACTCTCCAGGTATCCTCTTTACCTAGAAATTTCAATTACTCAGATATGGTAAACATGAGGAAATTAAATCTTCATCAGAGTACAAAACAAATTCTGGCCACAAAATAGAGCGAAACACCAACGTCAAAGACCTGGGAGTGATTATGTCGGAGGATCTCACCTTCAAGGACCATAACATTGTATCAATCGCATCTGCTAGAAAAATGACAGGATGGATAATGAGAACCTTCAAAACTAGGGAGGCCAAGCCCATGATGACACTCTTCAGGTCACTTGTTCTATCTAGGCTGGAATATTGCTGCACTCTAACAGCACCTTTCAAGGCAGGTGAAATTGCCGACCTAGAAAATGTACAGAGAACTTTCACGGCGCGCATAACGGAGATAAAACACCTCAATTATTGGGAGCGCTTGAGGTTCCTAAACCTGTATTCCCTGGAACGCAGGAGGGAGAGATACATGATTATATACACCTGGAAAATCCTAGAGGGACTAGTACCGAACTTGCACACGAGAATCACTCACTACGAAAGCAAAAGACTTGGCAGACGATGCACCATCCCCCCAATGAAAAGCAGGGGTGTCACTAGCACGTTAAGAGACCATACAATAAGTGTCAGGGGCCCGAGACTGTTCAACTGCCTCCCAGCACACATAAGGGGGATTACCAACAGACCCCTGGCAGTCTTCAAGCTGGCACTGGACAAGCACCTAAAGTCAGTTCCTGATCAGCCGGGCTGTGGCTCGTACGTTGGTTTGCGTGCAGCCAGCAGCAACAGCCTGGTTGATCAGGCTCTGATCCATCAGGAGGCCTGGTCACAGACCGGGCCGCGGGGGCTTTGACCCCCGGAACTCTCTCCAGGTAAACTCCAAGTAAACTTCTGCTGTCTTTAATATATGATCTTGCCAGTTATTATAACAACGAAATCAGACATGACATGTACTTACTGAAGCATTTCATTATTATGGTGATCATTGTGTCCCTCGTGAGGATGATTCAGATGATGAACGTGATGCTCATGTTGCAAGATTGCAGTCTCTTCCATAATCTGCAAAGCACCATTATTGACATGAATCATATACTTCTAATCTGTTAGTAGTGGAGAAAGACACAAAATTAAATCATTGGGACATGTTTATTGGATGTGTTTTTGACCCAGGAGCTTGGTCACTCAAAATATGTATGAAGGTTGGTTGGTTTGAGGCTTAAACTTATCGACTGAACTGGAGTCATTAAGGCTGCACGTAACCTTTACACCACTAGATAAGAATACTTTAACCTCTAAAATATTGATTAAGTATGGTTGGTTAAATAACATGTGCCTTGTTGAAACTGGTATGAAATATCGATACCTGGAGACCTGGAGTTTACCTGGAGAGAGTTTCGGGGGTCAACGCCCCCGCGGCCCTGTCGGTGGATCAGCGCCTGATCAACCAGGCTGTTGCTGCTGTCTGCACGCAAACCAACGTACGAGCCACAGCCCGGCTGATCAGGAACTGACTTTAGGTGCTTGTCCAGTGCCAGCTTGAAGACTGCCAGGGGTCTGTTGGTAATCCCCCTTATGTGTGCTGGGAGGCAGTTGAACAGTCTCGGGCCCCTGACACTTATTGTATGGTCTCTTAACGTGCTAGTGACACCCCTGCTTTTCATTGGGGGGATGGTGCATCGTCTGCCAAGTCTTTTGCTTTCGTAGTGAGTGATTTTCGTGTGCAAGTTCGGTACTAGTCCCTCTAGGATTTTCCAGGTGTATATAATCATGTATCTCTCCCTCCTGCGTTCCAGGGAATACAGGTTTAGAAACCTCAAGCGCTCCCAGTAATTGAGGTGTTTTATCTCCGTTATGCGCGCCGTGAAAGTTCTCTGTACATTTTCTAGGTCGGCAATTTCACCTGCCTTGAAAGGTGCTGTTAGAGTGCAGCAATATTCCAGCCTAGATAGAACAAGTGACCTGAAGAGTGTCATCATGGGCTTGGCCTCCCTAGTTTTGAAGGTTCTCATTATCCATCCTGTCATTTTTCTAGCAGATGCGATTGATACAATGTTATGGTCCTTGAAGGTGAGATCCTCCGACATAATCACTCCCAGGTCTTTGACGTTGGTGTTTCGCTCTATTTTGTGGCCAGAATTTGTTTTGTACTCTGATGAAGATTTAATTTCCTCATGTTTACCATATCTGAGTAATTGAAATTTCTCATCGTTGAACTTCATATTGTTTTCTGCAGCCCACTGAAAGATTTGGTTGATGTCCGCCTGGAGCCTTGCAGTGTCTGCAATGGAAGACACTGTCATGCAGATTCGGGTGTCATCTGCAAAGGAAGACACGGTGCTGTGGCTGACATCCTTGTCTATGTCGGATATGAGGATGAGGAACAAGATGGGAGCTAGTACTGTGCCTTGTGGAACAGAGCTTTTCACCGTAGCTGCCTCGGACTTTACTCTGTTGACGACTACTCTCTGTGTTCTGTTAGTGAGGAAATTATAGATCCATCGACCGACTTTTCCTGTTATTCCTTTAGCGCGCATTTTGTGCGCTATTACGCCATGGTCACACTTGTCGAAGGCTTTTGCAAAGTCTGTATATATTACATCTGCATTCTTTTTGTCTTCTAGTGCATTTAGGACCTTGTCGTAGTGATCCAATAGTTGAGACAGACAGGAGCGACCTGTTCTAAACCCATGTTGCCCTGGGTTGTGTAACTGATGGGTTTCTAGATGGGTGGTGATCTTGCTTCTTAGGACCCTTTCAAAGATTTTTATGATATGGGATGTTAGTGCTATTGGTCTGTAGTTCTTTGCTGTTGCTTTACTGCCCCCTTTGTGGAGTGGGGCTATGTCTGTTGTTTTTAGTAACTGAGGGACGACCCCCGTGTCCATGCTCCCTCTCCATAGGATGGAAAAGGCTCGTGATAGGGGCTTCTTGCAGTTCTTGATGAACACAGAGTTCCATGAGTCTGGCCCTGGGGCAGAGTGCATGGGCATGTCATTTATCGCCTGTTCGAAGTCATTTGGCGTCAGGATAACATCGGATAGGCTTGTGTTAATCAAATTTTGTGGCTCTCTCATAAAAAATTCATTTTGGTCTTCGACTCTCAGTCTGGTTAGCGGCTTGCTAAAAACTGAGTCATATTGGGACTTGAGTAGCTCACTCATTTCCTTGCTGTCATCTGTGTAGGACCCATCTTGTTTAAGTAGGGGCCCAATACTGGACGTTGTTCTCGATTTTGATTTGGCATAGGAGAAGAAATACTTTGGGTTTCTTTCGATTTCATTTATGGCTTTTAGTTCTTCCCGCGATTCCTGACTCCTAAAGGATTCTTTTAGCTTAAGTTCGATGCTTGCTATTTCTCTGACCAGTGTCTCCCTGCGCATTTCAGATATATTGACCTCTTTTAGCCGCTCTGTTATTCTTTTCCGTCGCCTGTAAAGGGAGCGCCTGTCTCTTTCTATTTTACATCTACTCCTCCTTTTTCTTAGAGGAATAAGCCTTGTGCATACATCGAGTGCCACCGAGTTAATCTGTTCTAGGCATAAGTTTGGGTCTGTGTTGCTTAGTATATCTTCCCAGCTTATATCGGTTAGGACTTGGTTTACTTGGTCCCACTTTATGTTTTTGTTATTGAAGTTGAATTTGGTGAATGCTCCCTCGTGACTAGTCTCATTTTGTCGGTCTGGGGCTCCACGCATACATGTCTGAACCTCAATTATGTTGTGATCTGAGTATATTGTTTTTGATATGGTGACATTTCTTATCAGATCATCATTGTTAGTGAAGATGAGGTCTAGTGTATTCTCCAGTCTTGTAGGCTCTATTATTTGCTGGTTTAAATTGAATTTTGTGCAGAGATTTAAAAGCTCGTGTGAGTGTGAGTTTTCATCAGAGCTGCCTCCTGGTGTTATTACTGCAACAATATTATTTGCTATATTCCTCCATTTTAGGTGCCTTAAGTTGAAATCCCCCAGGAGCAAGATGTTGGGTGCAGGAGCTGGAAGATTTTCCAGACAGTGGTCAATTTTTAACAGCTGTTCCTGGAATTGCTGGGATGTTGCATCCGGAGGCTTGTAGACTACCACAATGACTAGGTTTTGGTTCTCGACCTTTACTGCTAAAACTTCCACTACGTCATTTGAGGCATTAAGCAGTTCTGTGCAAACAAGTGACTCTGCAATGTACAGGCCAACCCCCCCCCCTTTTGCCTGTTCACTCTGTCACATCTGTATAGGTTGTAACCTGGGATCCATACTTCGTTGTCCAAGTGATCCTTTATGTGGGTCTCAGTGAAAGCCGCGAACATTGCCTTTGCCTCTGCAAGCAGTCCACGGATGAAAGGTATTTTGTTGTTTGTTGCTGGCTTTAGACCCTGTATATTTGCAAAGAAGAATGTTATCGGACTGGTGGTATTGTTGGTACTGGGGGGGGGATTTTTTTTCCGGCATTAGTATCTGTATCTGTTGGTTTGGAGTGGAGGCCATCGACTGTGGTTCCACTCCAGGAATGACTGGATTTGGTGTACGATTTCTGCCATTTCCTGCCAGTTTTTTTTCCTTCCTGGCACTAAAAAACCTCTCCCTCTTGAGTGGCTGTGGCTACCCAGGTTTTCCCATGGCCTGGATGTTTTGTATCTTTTTGTCCCCTTTAGATGGTATGCCTGGCAATTTAAGTTATAGCACAGTCTTTCCTGTACTGAAGAGGTACACATTTCAGGGTGAAAAAGCTTACAGGAAGGGAGTTTGCATTTTCCTGTTGTCATATGGGCATGGCATTTTCTAGGGTGGTCATAGTTGCATGTCCCATCTGTTTTTCCAGATTTCCCATGCCAGCAGATACCAAGTGCATAGTATGTGCACAGGCTTGGTTTCCGTTTGCCTTGGGTTTCTGTGACTGTATTCCCTGTTGGTGCATGTTTCCCTGTCTTACTTCTATCCTCCCTAGCACCAACAATGGAGCTCCCACCAGTTGTTTTTGGTAATTTATCCTCACTATTGCTATTGGAGTCCTCTTGTTTGCTATTTCCTGCGGTATTTCTAGTTTGCAATATTGGTTTTATCTTATCTTTGACTACACTTGTTTCCCTACTATGGCTCCTGTCCCCTATGAGGTCATTTATATGTATTCCTTCCTGCGTATAATTCCCGACTACCTGGACAATATCTCCAGCTTCACCATTTCTGTCTCCCAGGACAGTATCTCCAGCTTCACCATTTCTGTCTCCCAGGACAGCACCTCCAGCTTCACCATTACTGTCTCCCAGGACAGCCCTATCAGCCCCACATTTACTGACTACCAGGACATCACCTCCAGCCTTACAGTTTGTGACTACATGGCCAGTATCAAGGGCAGTACCATTCAGCCCAGACTTTTTATGTTCCCATCTGTTGTAGAAAGCTTCCAGGTTTTCTATGAAAGCAGCTTTGATGTTGTCCTCTTTTAATACCCTTGTGATAAGTTGAAATTAAGACACATGTGCAACAGTTGGATATCCTTATGGATGCAACATTTAACCTACACACAAGAAGCCTATTGCTTTATAAATTCTGGTTCTGGTGATAGTATTCTTTCTCGGAAAACATGAAACAGGACCCGTCTTTTATCTAAATGACAACATGTTAATGACCCTCGCTTAGTTCCTAAGTTCTAAACCCAGTTAACCAGACCAACCCACTCCCTTTAGTACAATGTGGTTTTTACCTGGTCATGTGAGAGTTCGCTGTGTCCATCGTGTAGGTGATGATTAACTTCCTGGCGCAGGTCGTTAACTTCCTCCCACAGCGCCGAGATGTTCCTCAATACGAACTCCAATCCATTACCACCTGGAAAGCCAAAACAAGATTGTTTTTTTTTTTTTATTCGCCGGTATTCTCCCGGCCCGGGTCTTTTCCAAGTAGTGGTGACCCGGCCTTGGCTCCCTATCTGGGGAGTGTCTCGAGACTCAAGTCTCCCATGGGAGGAGGTACAAGTACCTCCTCATCGAATACTGTGTAGTCACTAAGCGTCCCTCAAACCTAGTCCGGTACTTGAATAAGACATGTGTGCAACAGTTAGGTATCTTTATTGTTGAAACTCTTCGCCCTCTCCACAGGCTTCTTCAGTCGTATAGAGTTGACAATAGAGACCCACCTGTTAAACATTTGCCATTAACATAATGATACCAGTCCGGAGCTCTAGCATGTATTTATATTAAATTCCTTGGCTGGTTAGTTTATTAGATTTAAAGTCTATCAAGTACATAAGGTTCTTTAAGGATTCATGCTACTTATACACCACCAGTCAACGATACTTGAATCCTTAAACTAGAGATGACTCTCTTCCCTAAAGGCACAGACAGTCTCATTGGGCCAGCCCATTGTGAAGAAAATCTCCCAACTGTTGTTGTACAATGCCTCACGAGAAAACAAAGCTATCCTCCCAGCTGTCAAGGCACCACATGCTGCAGAATTCCTCTTGGCTGTCTTTAATTATCTTTTTGCTTGGGGGACGTTGGGGAAGGGGCACTCGCCTCGACCCTCAGGACATTTGCATTGGTGTAGCACCTAATCGCGTCAACACGTCAGGAGACCAATTTGAACGCAGTGGTACCTAAGACAGGTCAGCAGGTAGTTCTAAACCCGTAGGGATCATACAGCGCCTGTGGGAGGGGGGATGGAAGGCATTCAGACTTAATTCAGGAAACTGGAGCACAGATCCAATTCCAAAGATCAAGAGCCCCTCACCAGCGTCAAGGAGCCTCCCTTGAGGGGTGGTCAGCAGGAAAACATGCAAGGTTTGATTCTAGAAGTCAGTGATAATGATCAAACGAAGTCTTAGCAACAACCTGTTGCACCCACAGGATGGGTGAAGGTTGACTACCACCCACAGGACTGCTGTGGTTTGACTACTTCCCACAGGATGGGTGAAAATTGACTACCACCCACAGGACTTCTGTGGTTTGACTACTTCCCACAGGATGGGTGAAGGTTGACTACCACCCACAGGACTGCTGTGGTGTCACTACTTCCCACAGGATGAGTGAAGGTTGACTACCACCCACAGGACTGCTGTGGTGTCACTACTTCCCACAGGATGAGTGAAGGTTGACTACCACCCACAGGACTGCTGTGGTGTCACTACTTCCCACAGGATGAGTGAAGGTTGACTACCACCCACAGGACTGCTGTGGTGTCACTACTTCCCACAGGATGAGTGAAGGTTGACTACCACCCACAGGACTGCTGTGGTGTAACTACTTCCCACAGGATGAGTGAAGGTTGACTACCACCCACAGGACTGCTGTGGTTTGACTACTTCCCACAGGATGGGTGAAGGTTGACTACCACCCACAGGACTGCTGTGGTGTAACTACTTCCCACAGGATGAGTGAAGGTTGACTACCACCCACAGGACTGCTGTGGTGTAACTACTTCCCACAGGATGAGTGAAGGTTGACTACCACCCACAGGACTGCTGTGGTGTAACTACTTCCCACAGGATGAGTGAAGGTTGACTACCACCCACAGGACTGCTGTGGTGTCACTACTTCCCACAGGATGAGTGAAGGTTGACTACCACCCACAGGACTGCTGTGGTGTCACTACTTCCCACAGGATGAGTGAAGGTTGACTACCACCCACAGGACTGCTGTGGTGTAACTACTTCCCACAGGATGAGTGAAGGTTGACTACCACCCACAGGACTGCTGTGGTGTAACTACTTCCCACAGGATGAGTGAAGTTTGACTACCACCCACAGGACTGCTGTGGTGTCACTACTTCCCACAGGATGAGTGAAGGTTGACTACCACCCACAGGACTGCTGTGGTGTCACTACTTCCCACAGGATGAGTGAAGGTTGACTACCACCCACAGGACTGCTGTGGTGTCACTACTTCCCACAGGATGAGTGAAGGTTGACTACCACCCACAGGACTGCTGTGGTGTCACTACTTCCCACAGGATGAGTGAAGGTTGACTACCACCCACAGGACTGCTGTGGTGTAACTACTTCCCACAGGATGAGTGAAGGTTGACTACCACCCACAGGACTGCTGTGGTGTCACTACTTCCCACAGGATGAGTGCAGGTTGACTACCACCCACAGGACTGCTGTGGTGTCACTACTTCCCACAGGATGAGTGAAGGTTGACTACCACCCACAGGACTGCTGTGGTGTCACTACTTCCCACAGGATGGGTGAAGGTTGACTACCACCCACAGGACTGCTGTGGTGTCACTACTTCCCACAGGATGAGTGAAGGTTGACTACCACCCACAGGACTGCTGTGGTGTCACTACTTCCCACAGGATGAGTGAAGGTTGACTACCACCCACAGGACTGCTGTGGTGTCACTACCTCGACTATGGGTCATACAGCCACATCTCTAAATCTACTCTCACAACAACATAAACATCAAAGATCCCAATAGAAATAAGTCACTTTGACTTTTGTGGGTTTTCCTAGGTAATTAACACTATATATAATAACTATACGTATGTATACATCTACATTAACGTCAGAAATTAAAGAAGTTACAAGACAGGTATCACCTCACGGGTAATATTCCATACATCAATGTACTTGCTTCGGCAGTACATATACTAAAATTGGAACGATACAGAGATTAGCATGGCCCCTGCGCAAGGATGACACGCAAAATCGTGAAGCGTTTCACCGTAAACATTAGTTCATGGTGTTACTTGTGTTTATAATATATAAACATGTGTGATTACTTAGTGAAGTGATTTTGTATTGTGAATGTGACTGGTTGACAGCGCTCGTACCGGAGAACGATGGTTCGAGGCTATGTTGGTAAGAATTTTTTTTCTTTTTCTTTATTTTTTTAATATGATAGACACGTTAAGCTTAACTTTAAGATGTAGGAAAATAAAAAAAAATAGCAAAGAACATGACAAATAAATTAAAAATTGAAGTCTATAATTTTCACCTCTAGTATGCCCTGAGTCCTGCCTAAGTGCAGTGTGGTCAGGCTTATGGACAATTTTCAATAAATTTTTATTTAGACACTACTTTTTATTTATTTATTTATTTATAATTTGAGCACACTTACAGAGGTACAAAAAAAA
>NW_027199622.1:0-29974 GCF_038502225.1 Cherax quadricarinatus | reverse complement strand
TGTGTTAACACCTAGCTCTGAGGTAGGTACCTCAGCCTAAAAAGTTGTCTACCCTAGCAAGCTGTGCTGCCTACCCTGGCAAGCTGTGTTAATACCTTGCTCTGAGGATGCCACATCAGCCTCACAAGTTGTCTACCCTGGCAAGCTGTGTTAACACCTAGCTATGAGGTTGGTACCTCAACCTCACAAGTTGTCTACCTTGGCTAGCTGTGTTAACACCTAGCTGTGAGATCGGTATCTCAGCCTCACAAGTTGTCTACCCGGGCAAGCTGTGTTGTCTACCCTGGCAAAGCTAACACCTTGCACTGAGGTGGGTACCTCAGCCTCACAAGTTGTCTACCCTGGCAAGCTGTGTTGTCTATCCTAGCAAGTTGTGTTGTCTACCATGGCAAGCTGTGTTAACACCTAGCTCTGAGGTGGGTACCTCAGCCTCACAAGTTTTCTACTGTGGCATACTGTGTTAACACTAGCTCTGAGGTTGGTACCTCAGCCTCACAAGTTGTCTACCCTGGCAAGCTGTGTTAACACCTAGCTCTGAGGTGGGTACCTCAGCCTCACAAGTTGTCTAATCTGGCAAGTTGTATTCTGATTTAACACCTAGCTATGAGGTGGGTAACACAACCTCACAAGTTGTCTACCTTGGCAAGCTGTGTTAACACCTTGCTCTGAGTTGGGTACCTCAGCCTCACAAGTTGTCTACCCTGCAAAGCTGTGTTAACACCTAGCTCTGAGGTGGGTACCTCAGCCTCACAAGTTGTCTACCCTGGCATACTGTGTTAACACCTAGCTCTGAGGTGGGTACCTCAGCCTCACAAGTTGTCTACCCTGGCAAGCTGTGTTAACACCTATCTCTTAGGTGGGTACCTCAGCCTCACTATCTGTCTACACTGGCAAGCTGTGTTGCCTACCCTGGCAAGCTCTGTTGTCTACCCTGGCAAGCAGTGTTAACACCTAGCTCTGAGGTGAGTTCCTCAGACTCACAAGTTGTCTACCCTGGCAAGCTGTGTTAACACCGAGCTCTGAGGTGGGTTCCTCAGCCTCACAAGTTGTCTACCCTGGCAAGCTGTGTTAACTCCTAGCTCTGAGGTGGGTACTTCAGCCTCACAAGTTGTCTACCCTGGCAAACTGTGTTAACACCTAGCTCTGAGGTGGGTACCTCAGCCTCACAAGTTGTCTACCCTAGCAAGCTGTGTTAACACCTAGCTCTGAGGTGGGTAAAAGGGCCTCACAAGTTGTCTACCCTGGCAAGCTGTGTAGTCTACCTGGCAAGCAAGTGTTGTCTACCCTGGCAAGCTGTGTTAACACCTAGCTCTGAGGTGGGTACCTCAGCCTCACAAGTTGTCTACCCTGGCAAGCTGTGTTAACACCGAGCTCTGAGGTGGGTAAGCTTGTCACTTGTCTACCCTAGCAAGCTGTGTTAACACCTAGCTCTGAGGTGGGTACCTCAGCCTCATAAGTTGTCTACCCTGGCAAGCTGTGTTAACACGGAGCTCTGAGGATGGTTCCTCAGCCTCACAAGTTGCCTACACTGGCAAGCTGTGTTAACACCTAGCTCTTAGGTAGGTACCTCAGACTTACAAGTTGTGTAACCTGGCAAGCTGTGCTGTCTACCCTGGCAAGCTGTGTTGTCTACCCTGGCAAGCTGTGTTAACACCTAGCTCTGATGTGGGTACCTAAGCGTCACAAGTTGTCTACCCTGACAAGCTGTGTTAACACTAGCTCTGAGGTGGGTACCTCAGTTGTCACAAGTGGGTACCTCAGCCTAGCTGTGTTAACTAGCTCTGAGGTGTTGTACCTCAGCATCACAAGTTGTCTACCCTGGCAAGCTGTGTTAACACCTAGCTCTGAGCAAGTACCTCAGTGTTGTCTACCCTGGCAAGCTGTGTTAACACCTAGCTCTGAGGTGGGTACCTCAGTCTCACAAGTTGTCTACCCTGGCAAGCTTTGTTAACACCTAGCTCTAAGGAGGGTACCTCAGCCTAACATGTTGTCTACCCTGGAAAGCTGTGGTGTCTACCCTGGCAAGCTGTGTTGTCTACCCTGGCAAGCTGTGTTAACACCTAGCTCTGAGGTGGGTACCTCAGCCTCACAAGTTGTCTACCCTGGCAAGCTGTGTTAACACCTAGCTCTGAGGTGGGTACCTCAGCCTCACAAGTTGTCTACCCTGGCAAGCTGTGTTGTCTACCCTGGCAAGCTGTGTTAACACCTAGCTCTGAGGTGGGTTCCTCAGCCTCACAAGTTGTCTGCCCTGGCAAGCTGTGTTAACACCTAGCTCTGAGGTGGGTACCTCAGCCTCACAAGTTGTCTACCCTTGCAAGCTGTGTTAACACCTAGCTCTGAGGTGGGTACCTCAGCCTCACAAGTTGTCTACCCTGGCAAGCTGTGTTAACACCTAGCTCTGAGGTGGGTACCTCAAGCTTGTGTACCCTGGCAAGTGTGTGTACCCTGGCGAGCTGTGTTAGCACCGAGCTCTTAGGTGGGTACCTCAGCCTCACAAGTTGTCTACCATGGCAAGCTGTGTTAACTCCTAGCTCTGAAGTGGGTACCTCAGCCTCACAAGTTATGCACCCTGGCAAGCTGTCTTAACACCTAGCTCTGAGGTGGGTACCTCAGCCTCACAAGTTGTCTACCCTGGCAAGCTGTGTTAACACCTTGCTTTGAGGTGGGTACCTCAGCCTCAAAAGTTGTCTACCTTGGCAATCTGTGTTAACACCTAGCTCTGAGGTAGGTACCTCAGCATCACAAGTTATCTACCCTGGCAAGCTGTGTTAACACCTAGCTCTGGCAAGCTGTGTTAACACAGCTCTAAGGTGGGTACCACAGCCTCACAAGTTGTCTACTATGGCAAGCTGTGTTAACACCTAGCTCTGTATTGTCTACCTTAGCAAGCTGTGTTGTCTACCCTAGCAAGCTGTGTCTACCCTGGCAAGCTAACACTGTAGCTCTGAGGTGGGTACCTCAGCTTCACAAGTTGTCTACCCTGGCAAGCTGTGTTGTCTACCCTGGCAAGCTTTGTTAACATCTAGCTCTGAGGTGAGTACCTCAGCCTCACAAGTTGTCTACCCTGACAAGCTGTGTTAACACGGAGCTCTGAAGTTGGTACCTCAGCCTCACAAGTTGTCTATGCTGGCAAGCTGTGTTAACACCTAGCTCTTAGGTGGGTACCTCAGAGTTACAAGTTGTGTACCCTGGTAAGCTATGTTGTCTATGCTGGCAAGCAGTGTTTTCTACCCAGGCAAGCTGTGTTAACACCTAGCACTGAGGTGGGACCTTAGCCTCACAAGTTGTCTACCCTGGCAAACTGTGTTACCACCTAGCTCTGACGTGGGTACCTCAGCATCACAAGTTGTCTACACTGGCAATCTGTGTTGTCTACCCTGGCAAGCTGTGTTGTCTTCCCTGGCAAGCTGTGTTAACACCTAGCTCTGAGGTGGGTACCTCAGCATCACAAGTTGTCTACCCTGGCAAGCTGTGTTGTCTACCCTGGCAAGCTGTGTTAACACCTAGCTCTGAGGTGGGTACCTCAGCCTAACAAGTTGTCTACCCTAGCAAGCTGTGTTAACACCTAGCTATGAAGTGGGTACCTCAGCCTCACAAGTTGTCTTCCCTGGCAAGCTGTGTTCTAAAGCTGTTTTACATCTAGCTCTGAGGTGGGTACCTCAGCCTAACAAGTTGTCTACCCTAGCAAGCTGTGTTGTCTACCCTGGCAAGCTGTGCTGCCTACCCTGGCAAGCTGTGTTAACACCTTGCTCTGAGGATGGCACATCAGCCTCACAAGTTGTCTACCCTGGCAAGCTGTGTTAACACCTAGCTATGAGGTGGGTACCTCAGCCTCACAAGTTGTCTACCTTGGCTAGCTGTGTTAACACCTAGCTGTGAGATGGGTATCTCAGCCTCACAAGTTGTCTACCCTGGCAAGCTGTGTTTTCTACACTGCAAGCTGTGTTGTCTACCCTGGCAAGCTGTGTTAACACCTAGCACTGAGGTGGGTACCTCAGCCTCACAAGTTGTCTACCCTGGCAAGCTGTGTTGTCTATCCTAGCAAGCTGTGTTGTCTACCCTGGTAAGTTGTGTTGTCTACCATGGCAAGCTGTGTTAACACCTAGCTCTGAGGTGGGTACCTCAGCCTCACAAGTTTTCTACCCTGGCATACTGTGTTAACCTAGCTCTGAGGTTGGTACCTGAGCCTCACAAGTTGTCTACCCTGGCAAGCTGTGTTAACACCTAGCTCTGAGGTGGGTACCTCAGCCTCACAAGTTGTCTACCCTGGCAAGCTGTGGTAACACCGAGCTCTGAGGTGGTTACCTCAGCCTCACAAGTTGTCTACGCTTACAAGCTGTGGTAACACCGAGCTCTGAGGTGGGTACCTTGGCCAAACAAGTTGTCTACCTTGGTAAGCTGTCTTGTCTACCCTGGCAAGCTGTCTTGTCTACCCTGGCAAGCTGCGTTGTCTACCCTGGCAAGTTATGTTAACACCTAGCTCTGAGGTGGGTACCTCAGCCTCACAAGTTGTCTACCCTGGCAAGCTAAGTTAACTCCTGTCTCTGAGGTGGGTACCTCAGCCTCACAAGTTGTCTACTCTGGCAAGCTGTGTTAACACCTATCTCTTAGGTGGGTACCTCTGCCTCACTAGCTGTCTACCCTGGCAAGCTGTGTTGTCTACCCTGGCAAGCTGTGTTTTCTACCCTGGCAAGCAGTGTTAACACCTAGCTCTGAGGTGAGTTCCTCAGACTCACAAGTGGTCTACCCTGGCAAGCTGTGTTAACACCGAGCTCTGAGGTGGGTTTCTCAGTCTCACAAGTTGTCTACCCTGGCAAGCTGTGTTAACTCCTAGCTCTGACGTGGGTACTTCAGCCTCACAAGTTGTCTGCCCTGGCAAACTGTGTTAACACCTAGCTCTGAGGTGGGTACCTCAGCCTTACAAGTTGTCTACCCTGGCAAGCTGTGTAGTCTACCCTGACAAGCTGTGTTGTCTACCCTGGCAAGCTGTGTTGTCTACCCTGGCAAGCTGTGTTAACACCTAGCTCTGAGGTGGGTACATCAGCCTCACAAGTTGTCTTCCCTGGCAAGCTCTGTTAACATCTAGCTCTGAGGTGGGTATCTCAGCCTCACAAGTTTTCTACCCTGGCAAGCTGTGTTAACACCTAGCTCTGAGGTGGGTACCTCAGCCTCACAAGTTGTCTACCTTGGCTAGCTGTGTTAACACCTAGCACTGAGGTGGGTGCCTCAGCCTCTCAAGTTGTCTACCCTGGCAAGCTGTGTTGTCTATCCTGGCAAGCAGTGTTGTCTACCCTTGCAAGTTGTGTGGTCTACCCTGGCAAGCTGTGTTAAAACCTCGCTTTGAGGTGGGTACCTCAGCATCACAAGTTTTCTAACCTGGCATACTGTGTTAACCTAGCTCTGAGGTGGGTACCTTAGCCTTGCAAGTTGTCTACGCTTACAAGCTGTGGTAACACCGAGCTCTGAGGTCGGTACCTCGGCCTAACAAGTTGTCTACCCTGGAAAGCTGTGTTTTCTAGCCTGGCAAGCTGTGTTGTCTATCCTGGCAAGCTGTGTTGTCTACCCTGGCAAGCAGTGTTAACACATAGCTCTGAGGTGAGTTCCTCAGACTCACAAGTTGTCTTCCCTGGCAAGCTTTGTCTACCCTGGCAAGTTATGTTAACACCTAGCTCTCAGGTGGGTACCTCACCCTCACAAGTTGTCTACCCTGGCAAGCTATGTTAACACCTGTCTCTGAGGTGGGAACCTCAGCCTCAATAGCTGTCTACCCTGGCAAGCTGTGTTGTCTACCCTGGCAAGCTGTGTTGTCTACCCTGGCAAGCAGTGTTAACACCTAGCTCTGAGGTGAGTTCCTCAGACTCACAAGTTGTCTACCCTGGCAAGCTGTGTTAACACCTAGCTCTGAGGTGGGTACCTCAGCCTCACAAGTTGTCTACCCTGGCAAGCTGTGTTAACTCCTAGCTCTGAGGTGGGTACCTCAGCCTCACAAGTTGTCTACCCTGGCAAACTGTGTTAACACCTAGCTCTGAGGTGGGTACCTCAGCCTCACAAGTTGTCTACCCTAGCAAGATGTGTTAACACCTAGCTCTGAGGTGGGTACCTCAGCCTCACAAGTTGTCTACCCTGGCAAGCAGTGTTAACACGTAGCTGAGGTGGGTACCTCAACCTCAAATGTTGTCTACAATGGCAAGCTGTGTTAACACCTTGCTCTGAGGTGGGTACCTCAACCTCACAAGTTGTCTATCCTGGCAAGCTGTGTTAACACCTAGCTCTGAGGTGGGTACTTCTGCTTCACAAGTTGTCTACCCTGGCAAGCTGTGTTAACACCTAGCTCTGAGGTGGGTACCTCAGCCTCACAAGTTATCTACCCTAGCAAGCTGTGTTAACACCTAGCTCTGAGGTGGGTACCTCAGCCTCACAAGTTGTCTACCCTGGCAAGTTGTGTTAACACCTAGCTATCAGGTTCGTACCTCAGCCTCACACGTTGTCTACCATGGCAAGCTGTGTTGTCCACCCTGTCAAGCTGTGTTGTGTACACTGACAAGCTGTGTTAACACCTAGCTATGAGGTGGGAACCTCAGCCTCACAAGTTGTCTACCAATGCAAGTTGTATTGTCTACCCTGGCAAACTATGTTGTCTACCCTAGCAAGCTGTGTTAACACCTAGCTCTGAGGTGGGTACCTCAGACTCACAAGTTGTCTACTTTGGCAAGCTGTGTTGTCTACCCTGGCAAGCTGTGTTGTCTACCCTTCCAAGCTGTGTTAACACCTAGCTCTGAGGTGAGTACCTCAGCCTCACAAGTTGCCTACCCTGGCAAGCTGTGTTAACACCGAGCTCTGAGATGGGTACCTCAGCCTCACAAGTTGTCTACCCTGGAAAGCTGTGTTAACACCTAGCTCTGAGGTGGGTACCTCAGCCTCACAAGTTGTCTACCCTGGCAAGCTGTGTTAACACCTAGCTCTGAGGTGGGTACCTCAGCCTCACAAGTTGTCTACCCTGGCAAGCTGTGTTAACACCTAGCTCTGAGGTGGGTACCTCAGCCTCACAAGTTGTCTACCCTGGAAAGCTGTGTTGTCTACCCTGTGTGTTGTCTACCCTGCAAGCTGTGTTAACCTAGCTCTGAGGTTGGTACCTGAGCCTGACAAGTTGTCTACCCTGGCAAGCTGTGTTAACACCTTTCTCTGATGTGGGTACCTCAGCCTCGCAAGTTGTCTACCCTGGCAAGCTATGTTAACACCTAGCTCTGAGGTGGGTACCTCAGCCTCACAAGTTGTCTAACCTGGCAAGCTGTGTTAACACCTAGCTCTGAGGTGGGTACCTCAGCCTCACAAGTTGTCTAACCTGGCAAGCTGTGTTAACACCTAGCTCTGAGGTGGGTACCTCAGCCTCACAAGTTGTCTACCCTGGCAAGCTGTGTTAACACCTAGCTCTGAGGTGGTTACCTCAGCCTCACAAGTTTTCTACCCTGGCAAGTGTGTCTAGCTCTGAGGTGGGTACCTCAGCCTCACTAGTTGTCTGCACTGGCAAGCTGTGTTGTCTACCCTGGCAAGCTGTGTTAACACCGAGCTCTGAGGTGGGTACCTCAGCCTCACAAGTTGTCTAACCTGGCAAGCTGTGTTAACACCTAGCTCTGAGGTGGGTACCTCAGCCTCACAAGTTGTCTACCCTGGCAAGCTGTGTTAACACCTAGCTCTGAGGGGGGTACCTCAGCCTCACAAGTTGTCTTCCCTGGCAAGCTGTGTTAACACCTAGCTCTGAGGTGGGTACCTCAGCATCACAAGTTGTCTACCCTGGCAAGCTGTGTTAACACCTAGCTCTGAGGTAGGTACCTCAGCCTAAAAAGTTGTCTACCCTAGCAAGCTGTGTTAACACCTAGCTCTGAGGTGGGTACCTCAGCCTGTGTTGTCTACCCTGGCAAGCTGTGTTAACACCTATCTCTGAGGTGGGTACCTCAACCTCACAAGTTGTCTACCCTGCCAAGCTGTGTTAACACCTAGCTCTGAGGTGGGTACTTCAGCTCACAAGTTCTCTACCCTGGCAAGCTGTATTAACACCTAGCTCTGATGTGGGTACCTCAGCCTCACAAGTTGTCTAACCTGGAAAGCTGTGTTAACACCGAGCTCTGAGGTGGGTACCTCAGCTTCACAAGTTGTCTACCATGGCAAGCTGTGTTAACACCGAGCTCTGAGGTGGGTACCTCAGCCTCACAAGTTGTCTACCCTGGCAAGCTGTGTGAACACCGAGCTCTGAGGTGGGTACCTGGCCTCACAAGTTGTCTACCCTGGCAAGCTGTGTTAACACCTAGCTCTGAGGTGGGTTCCTCAGCCTCACAAGTTGTCTACCCTGGCAAGCTGTGTTGTCTACCCTGGCAAGCTGTGTTGTCTACCCTGGCAAGCTGTGTTAACACCTAGATCTGACGTGGGTACCTCAGCCTCACAAGTTATCTACCCTAGCAAGCTGTGTTAACACCAAGCTCTGAGGTGGGTACCTCAGCCTCACAAGTTGTCTACCCTGGCAAGCTGTGTTAACACATAGCTCTGAGGTGGGTACCTCACCCTCACAAGTTATCTACCCAGGCAAGCTGTGTTGTCACCTCGCTCTGAGGTGGGTACCTCAGCCTCACAAGTTGTCTACCCTGGCAAGCTGTGTTGTCTACTCCCTGGCAAGCTGTGTTGTCTACCCTGAAGCAGTGTTAACACCTAGCTCAGGTGGGTACCTCAGAATCACAAGTTGTCTACCCTGGCAACCTGTGTTAACACCTAGCTCGGAGGTGGGTACCTCAGCCTCACAAGTTGTCTACCCTGGCAAGCTGTGTTAACACCTAGCTGTGAGATCGGTATCTCAGCCTCACAAGTTGTCTACCCTAGCAAGCTGTGTTAACACCTAGCTCTGTGGTGGGTACCTCAGCCTCACAAGTTGTCTACCCTGGCAAGCTGTGTTAACACCTAGCTCTGAGGTGGGTACCTCAGCCTCACAAGTTGTCTACCCTGGCAAGCTGTGTTAACACCTAGCTCTGAGGTGGGTACCTCAGCCTCACAAGTTGTCTACCCTGGCAAGCTGTGTTAACACATAGCTTGTGAAGCTGGGTAGTCTAGCCTCACAAGTTGTTGTCTACCCTGGCAAGCTGTATTAACACCTAGCTCTGAGGTGGTTTCCTCAGCCTCACAAGTTGTCTACCCTGGCAAGCTGTGTTAAAACGTAGCTCTGAGGTGGGTACCTCAGCCTCCCAAGTTTTCTAACCTGGCAAGCTGTTTGTTAACACCTAGCTCTGTTGTCTACAATGGCAAGCTGTGTTAACACCTTGCTCTGAGGTGGGTACCTCAACCTCACAAGTTGTCTATCCTGGCAAGCTGTGTTAACACCTAGCTCTGAGGTGGGTACCTCAGCCTCACAAGTTATCTACCCTAGCAAGCTGTGTTAACACCTAGCTCTGAGGTGGGTACCTCAGCCTCACAAGTTGTCTACCCTGGCAAGCTGTGTTGACACCTAAGCTCCTGAGGTGGGTACCTCAGCCTCACAAGTTGTCTACCCTGGCAAGCTGTTTTAACACCTAGCTCTGAGGTGGGTACCTCAGCCTCACAAGTTCTCTGCCCTGGCAAGCTGTGTTAACACCTAGCTCTGAGGTGGGTACCTCATCCTCACAAGTTGTCTACCCTGGCATGCTGTGTTAACACCTAGCTCTGAGGTGGGTACCTCAGCCTCACAAGTTGTCTACCCTGGCAAGCTGTGTTAACACCTAGCTCTGAGGTGGGTACCTCAGCCTCACAAGTTTTCTACCACTTTTCAGCAAGCCTGATTTTCTTCAAAATTTTATGGGCTATTTGAAAAATATGTAATATACTTTCAAATGTTAAAAAAATGCTCAAAAATATCAATTCCATCAGTATATATTTTTTAAAAATACCTGAAGCATTGAAAAAAATCGAAAAATATGGAAAAATGATGTTTTACTGCATATTTCGAGGTTTAGAGCATTTAGAACACTTTTTGGACAAACCTCATTTTTTAGCTAAAATACATGGATTTTCACACTTGAAATATGTATTGACACAATATTACACAAAAATTTCATATATAAGTTACTTTCAGCATAAAATTCAATTCCATCAGTAGTTCTGATAAAAAAGTTTGAAAATCCATGATTTTTAGCTAAAAAAATCAGGTTTGTCTAAAAAGTGTTCTAAATGCTCTAAATCGACGAAATATGCAGTAAAACATCATTTTACCATATTTTTCGATTTTTTCAATGCTTCAGGTATTTTTAAAAAATATATACTGATGGAATTGATATTTTTGAGCATTTTTCAACATTTAAAAGTATATTACATGTTTTTCAAAAAGCCCATAAAATTTCGAAGAAATTTAAAAATAATTTTGAATACTTAATATTTTTTTTAAAAACACCTGAAGCATTGAAAAAAATCGAAAAATATGGTAAAATGATGTTTTGCTGCATATTTCGACAATTTCCAGAATTTAGAACACTTTCCACACAAACCTGATTTTTTGCTTAAATACATTGATTTTCACACTTGAAATATGTATTGGCACAACATTACACAAAAATGTCATATTTAAGTTACTTTCAGCATAAAAATTCACTTCCATCAGTAATTCTGATAAAAAAGTTTGAAAATCCAAGAATTTTAGCTAAAAAATCAGGTTTGTCTGAAAAGTGTTCCAAATGCTCTAAATCGTCCAAATATGCAGTAAAATATCTTCTTACCGTATTTTTCGATTTTTTCAATGCTTCAGGTATTTTTAAAAAATATATGAAATATTCAAAATTATTTTTGAATTTCTTCGAAATTTTATAGACTTTTTGAAAAATATGTAATATACTTTAAAATGTTCAAAATGCACGAATATTTCAATTCCATCAGCAATTCTAATAAAAAGAACTTTGAAAATCAATGAATTTTAGCTAAAAAATCAGGTTTGTCTGAAAAGTGTTCTAAATGCTCCAAATCGTCGAAATATGCAGTAAAAATCATTTTACCATATTTTTCGATTTTTTCAATGCTTCAGGTATTTTAAAAAAATACATACTAATAGAATTGATATTTTCGAGCATTTTTCAACATTTGAAAGTATATTACATATTTTTCAAAAAGCCCATAAAATTTCGAAGAAATTCAAAAACAATTTTGAATATTTCATAAATATTTTAAAAAATGCCTGAAGCATTGAAAAAAATCGAAAAATTTGGTAAAATGATGTTTTACTGCATATTTCGACGATTTAGAGCATTTAGAACACTTTTCAGACAAACCTGATTATTTTAGCTAAAATTCAAGAATTTTCAAACTTTTTTATCAGAATTACTGATGGAATTTAATTTTATGCTGAAAGTAACTTAAATAAGACATTTTTTGTGTAATAGTGTGTCAATACATATTTCAAGTGTGAAAATCCATGTATTTTAGCTAAAAAATCAGGTTTGTCTGAAGTGTTCTAAATGCTCAAAATCGTGGAAATATGCAGTGAAAATCATTTTACCATATTTTTCGATTTTTTCAATGCTTCAGTTATTTTTAAAAAATATATACTGATGTAATTGATATTTTTGAGCATTTTTCAACATTTGAAAGTATATTACATATTTTTCAAAAAGCAAACATAATTTCGAAGAAATTCAAAAATAATTTTGAATATTTCATATATCTTTTAAAAACACATGAAGCATTGAAATATTCGAAAAATATGGCAAAATGATGTTTTACTGCATATTTCGACGATTTGTAACATTTAGAACACTTTTCTGGCAAACCTGATTATTTAGCTAAAATTCACACTTGAAATATGTATTGACACAATATTACTCAAAAATGTCATATATAAGTTACTTTCAGCATTAAATTCTATTCCATCAGTAGTTCTGATAAAAAAGTTTGAAAATCCATGAATTTTAGCTATAAAATCAGGTTTGTCTGAAAAGTGTTCTAAATGCTCTAAATAGTCGAAATATGCAGTAACACATCATTTTACCATATTTTTCGATTTTTTCAATGCTTCAGGTATTTTTAAAAAATATATGAAATATTCAAAATTATTTTTGAATTTCTTCGAAATTTTATGGGTTATTTGAAAAATATGTAATATACTTTCAAATGTTGAAAAATGCTCATAAATATCAATTCCATCAGTAAATATTCTTTAAAAATACCTGAAGCATTGAAAAAATCGAAAAATATAGTAAAATGATGTTTTACGGCATATTTCGAGAATTTAGAGCATTTAGAACACTTTTCGGACAAACCTGATTTTTTTAGCTAAAATTCATGGATTTTCACACTTTTTTATCAGAATTACTGATGGAATTGAATTTTATGCTGAAAGTAACTTAAATAGGACATTTTTTGTGTAATATTGTGTCAATATATATTTTAAGTGTGAAAATCCATGTATTTTAGCTAAAAAATCAGGTTTGTCTGAAAAGTGTTCTAAATGCTCCAAATCTTCGAAATAAGCAGAAAAGCATGATTTTACCTCATTTTTCGACTTTTTCAATGCTTGAGGTGTTTTTAAAAAATATATGAAATATTCAAAATTATTTTTGAATTTCTTCGAAATTTTATGGGCTTTATGAAAAATATGTAATTTACTTTAAAATGTTGAAAATACTCGAAAATTTCAATTCTATCAGTAATTCTGATAAAAAACTTTGAAAATCCATGAATTTTAGCTAAAAAATCAGGTATGTCTGAGAAGTGTTCTAAATACTCCAAATCGTCGAAATATGCAATAAAAATCATTTTACCATATTTTTCGAGTTTTTCAATGCCTCAGGTATTTTTAAAAAATATATACTGATGGAATTTATATTTTCGAACATTGCTCAACCTTTGAAAGTATATTACATATTTTTCAAAAAGCCCATAAAATTTCGAAGAAATTGAAAAATAATTTTGAATATTTCATATATTTTTTTAATATGGTAAAATGATGTTTTACTGCTGTGAGGAAAAAGTTCAATAGATAGGAGTAGCGAGGGAGTATATAGTAACAATAGTTTCATTGCCGGCTACTAGTTAAGGTAGGGTAAGTCAAGCTCCCGCTTTTCCCGCCTTTCCACCCCCCCTCCCCAAAAGTGATAGTTTCATTGCTGGCTGCTTGTTAACGTAGGGTAAGTCCAGCTCCCGCCTTCTCTTCCCCTCCTTCTTCCCCCCCTTCCCCCCAGAAAGGTGACGTGTGGGGCTCTGGTCAAACAGTAAATCACTCGACTCACAGCTCCCAACACTACTGTAAGTACATGCCTGCCTTGTATTCTAGTGGATTTATTGGTTGAAAGCTTCACTTTTGACCAATAATAAACTTAGTCTTTTCAGCCTTGCTCTAAGTTGACTGTTGTGATAGTCACCACGTCTTTTAGGTATTGTACTTATCATAGAGAGTGATTTTTTTTTATGCAGTGGGTAACCTGTCTATCTTTTCAGCTTGGATGACAGAGAGGGTCACCTGTCAATCAACGAGAAGAACTGCTGGAGACGGACTAACGTCCTGGAGATGTCCCATTTTGGATTTAATTACCTGTGCACCTGTATGAAATTGCAGGACGTAACCCCTCATCATTGCAGCGGTAAAGAACCTGCTTTCCTGTCATCGGGATAGAATACTCAAGGCTCTATCTACTGTGAAGAACTAGCCAGTGGGTCGTAACCAACACCTGCGACCCCCCCCCCCATCATCAGCAATGGCTACGATTTCAACAACACACAGTGTCACCAACACCAGACACCCCTATATATATTAACGTTGAATTCAGTTATCATTTACATTTTTCATTTTTCATTTTCTTTAATGTAGGATTAATATTTCATATTTAAGTGTTTTATATTTTAAATTTCTATATAACAAAGTGTTTATGTTTGTATGTTATTATTTCTTTTTCTATTCACTAATTTTCCTGAGGAGGAGCCAGCTTTGGTAATACTGTCTGAAGTTATTACAGAGCTGAGTAAGCATTCACAAGTGGCGACCTTGCCAGGATCAACTCTACTGAATCAAGATTCAACTCCATCTCGAATCTACTATTGGAACTTCAACGCCGCATACCACAGACCGTTACCACCAGCCATGAGTAATCATTCTCTATGGTAGGACTACAGTACATGTATTTAAAAGGTTTGGTGATTGTTATAGTCTCAATTTATTGTAAGTCAAATCAGGCAGGATAATATTTAATTCTGCCACCTTACTTGTGAGCTTGAAACACTTTGTAGGATTAGACTCTAGGGACCCGAGATTTTCCAGTGACAATTTGTTTCATTGAGCTCTTTATTATATCAAGGGAACTGTCATAGGACACTCTTGATTTGTTGGTGAGAAGATGGATGGTCAAGGGACCCCATTCTACTTACTGTTTGCTCGGAGCCGGCATAGAACCCTTCGTTTTAATTAATACATATTGTTTAATTGAAGTAGGGATCGAGCCCTCTGGTTTATTTACAGTTTGAGCAGAGCAGGAATTGAACCCTCCGTTTTCTTTAATACCCGTTTCATTTCCCCTGATAGTTTAAGTTATTCTTGCAAGTATGGATGAATACCAGTTTTGGATGAACGCTGGAAGTAAGTTAGGAATAACAGGGAAAAATTTAGAATCTTTCATTAGTGCTAAGATCCAGGAAAGACTTTAAAGAGAGAGAATTGAGAGAGAAGAAAGACAGTTAGAAAGAGAAGGAGAAGAGAAAAAGGAGAGACAGAGAATTGAGAGAGAAATCCAAGAAAGACAGTTAGAAAGAGAGCGAGAAGACCAAAAAGAGCGTGATAGACTTGATCGTGAGGAAAGAGCTAGAGAACGTGAGGAACAAGCTAAGATACGTGAAGAACAAGTTAAATTAAGAGAACTTGAGGAAAGAGAAAAGGATCGCGAGCTCGAAAAATCTCGCCTTGAATTAGAGAATAAAAAGTTAAC
Source organism: Cherax quadricarinatus (assembly GCF_038502225.1). Lineage (NCBI taxonomy): Eukaryota > Metazoa > Arthropoda > Malacostraca > Decapoda > Parastacidae > Cherax > Cherax quadricarinatus. The sequence goes on along the minus strand of NW_027199622.1, from coordinate 15,059 downwards.
TTTTACACAACAACAATTAGAGGAAGGAGTAATGGAACAACGTGCAGCTAGTACACATATTCCAACACCTAATTTACCTCCCTTCACAGAGGGGGAAGACATAACTTCTTACATTATCAGGTTTGAAAATACCGCTACCCTCTGTGAATGGCCTGCTGACACATGGGCTACCAAGTTAGGAATGTTATTTTCTGGTACAGCTTTGAATATCTATGCAACTTTGTCGCAGGATATCATATGTAATTATAACCTACTGAAGAAGGCAATCCTTAAAGCATATCAAAAAACCACTAATTCTTACAGGAAAGATTTCAGGTATGCCACCTTACAGCCTGGCCAGAACTTTCAGCAGTTACAGGTAACACTCTTTCGTTTGTTCGACTTTTGGATAGATAGTTCAGGAATTGATCACAGTTATGAATCTCTTAGAGACTTCATGGTTGCTGACCAGTTCCTGACAGCTCTTCCCCATCAGATACGAACATTCATCAGAGAATGTAACCTGATTAAAGCTGAGGAAGTTGCTGAGGCTGCTGACCTGTATGCTGAGGCTCACAATTCCTATAAAGACCTAAATGGATCGAACCCTAAGGGCAAGGGTTCATCAGACCTTAAGAAATCAAAGCCTCTAGTGGAAAGTAAAATGACTTCTTTTATTCCTGTTTGTCATTTGTGTGGTGTTAAGGGACATAAACGTCCAGATTGTCCTTCTAAGAAGGTCCAGAAAGTTGGAAGATGTTTTAAAGACTGTAATGACCAAGCACCCTTCTGTTCAGGAACAGTTAATGGACTTAATGTATCTACCATTTTACGAGACACTGGATGCACATGTATAGTAATTTCTGATAAGCTGTTCCCTAATCTTAAATAAAGTCATTCCTCTGCTATACTTTCAGACTACTTGGGCCGTACAGACACTTTTCCTACCATCCGTTGTTACATTAGGTCTAAATGGTTCACAGGTTGGTCTGAAGCCGTACTAGCTCCCATCACTTCTTGCTCTGTACTAATATGTAATGCAAAAGGTGCCATTCTTCCTTCTGAGGTTGACCTTTCATCACCAAAGGTGGACATAAGTGTTTCAGATCCTCTTCCTGTAGAGTCAGAGAAGCCCCTCGAAAGTTCAGATGAGACAATGTCTCGTGAGATTCATGTGGGATTAAAAACCAGTGATGCTACTCTCGAAAGCGAGGTAGTAGGATCACCGGTTCAATTGTTAGATGAAAGTGAAGATATCACCTCCGATACTATAAATGTCTTGACTAGGGCTCAGACCAAAGCCCAGGCTTCTCCTACTGTCCATCCTTTGATTTTCCCTGACTTCAAGCCTTTAGATATATCGAAGGATTCCTTTGTCAATTTCCAACGTAATTGCCCTTCTCTTCAGAATTGCCATAATGCCGCTAAACAAAATCAAGTTATCCAAAGGAAAAACTTTTCATATAAATTTGAATATATAAAAGGTATCTTGTACAAGTCAGTATTCAAATTAAATTCAGATGAGATAGACTATTCCATCTTAGTTGTTCCAAGTCAATGCAGAAAGACTATTCTTAAAATGGCTCATGACCTGCCAGTGGCCGGACATTTCTCGCATCGTAAAACCTTAAATAAAATTAGGGAAACATATTTTTGGCCAAAAATGTCCTCAGATATCACTACCTATTGTAGATCGTGTAAAGTTTGCCAACTGTCATCTTCCCGAGGTACCAGGCGAGTACCTATGGTCAAAATGCCAGTCTTTACGGTACCTTTTGAAAGAGTAGCTATTGACATCGTTGGTCCTTTATCTCCACTGTCATCTGGGGGACATAGATATATATTAACATTAGTTGATTATGCTTCGAGTTTCCCTGAAGCCATACCCTTAAAGACCATAACTACTACAGAGGTGGCTGAAGCCCTTTTGTCCATCTTCTCCAGAGTGGGCATCCCTAGAGAATTTTTGTCTGACCGTGGGACACAATTCACATCTGACTTAATGCAACATCTATACCAACTTCTGGGAGTGAAGCCTCTCTTCACCACACCCTATCATCCCAGCTATAATGGGAGGATTGAGCGCCAACATTCGATTCTCAAGTCCATTTTAAGGAAACTTTGCTCCCTTAAACCTATGGAGTGGCATCGTTACCTACCCTGTGCTTTGTTTGTCATGAGGGAAGTTCCCAGTGACTCTCTGGGGTTTTCACCTTTTGAACTTCTCTATGGTAGACAGGCCAGAGGTCCACTGTCCATCCTTTACGACTTATGGACTAATGAGGAGGTAAATGCTGAGGTTCAGTCTTCTTACCAGTTTCTCCTTGACCTAAGATCCAAACTTGAGGAGACCTCTGACATAGTTTCGAAAAACCTAAGCTTGTCAATGGACCAGTACAAAACCTATTTTGACTCCAAAAGTCAGAGGAGAAGTTTTAACGTAGGGGATGAAGTTCTTGTACTTTTGCCTATCAAGTCAAATAAAATATTAGTAGCATGGAAAGGTCCATATAAAGTATTAAAAATTTGTGGGAAAGTTGACTACCTCATAGAAGTCAAGGGGAAACCTAAGCTTTATCATATCAACATCCTTAAGAAATATTACCGAAGAAATTCGGTTAACTGTCTTAATAACTTTGACTTAGTTTTTCCTCACGAACTTGATAAGACAACTGAAGAATGTAAGGTGTCCATAATTGACACCTCTAACTCAGACTATGATGAAGAACTACATGACTTGGTGACTTTTGACCACTCGGACGCAACCAACATTAATATTAATGAATCTTTGGATGACCATAAGAGACATGAACTACTTCAATGTGTGAGTAACTTTTCAGACGTCTTTACTGATATTCCAGATGTTTCCTCCACGGTAGTCCATAAGATTGACTTAGTGACGGACAATCCTATCAAACGACAATTATACCCAGTTCCAGTTCACCTTAGGGATGCATTTGACCGAGAGGTAGACAAATTATTAAAACTAAAGATCATTGAACCTTCAGTATCTTCATATTGTTCACCAGTAGTCATGGTTAAGAAGGAGTATAATTCATGTAGACTTGCTATTGACTTCAGAGGCCTTAATGCTATAACTCGGTGGGATGCTGAGCCTATGCCCTTAATAGATAGCGATCTACACAAAATTTATGACGCTTCCTTCTTTTCAGAGATTGATATTGCACAGGCATATCATCAAGTAATGTTAGATCCTTCTAAGCAGTACACCGCTTTTCCTACACACCAAGGACTGATGCAATATAGAACTATGCCTTTCGGTTTGGTAACTGCCTGTGCTACCTACGTGAGACTGATGAGAAAGGTCTTGGGTAATATGCCAAACGTTTCAGTTTATTTTGATAACATTAACGTAATGACATCCACGTGGGGCGAACATATCCAAAAAAAAGTGTTCTAAATGATACAAATCATCGAAATATGCAGTAAAACATCATTTTCCCATATTTTTCGATTTTTTTCAATGCTTCAGATATTTTTTAAAAATATATGAAATATTCAAAATTATTTTTGAATTTCTTCGAAATTTTTATTGGGTTTTTTAAAAATCTGTAATATACTTTCAAATGTTGAAAAATGCTCAGAAATATCAATTCCATCAGTATATATTTTTCAAAAATACCTGAAGCATTAAAAAAATCGAAAAATATGGTAAAATGAATTTTTACTGCATATTTCGAAGATTTGGAGCATTTAGAACATTTTTCAAACAAACCGGGTTTTTCGCTAAAATTCATGAATTTTCAAAGTTTTTTATCAGAATTACTAATGAAATTGAAATTTTCGAGCATTTTCAACATTTTAAAATATATTACATATTTTTCAAATAGCCCATAAAATTTCGAAGAAATTCAAAAATAATTTTGAATATTTCATCTGTTTTTTAAAAATACCAAAAGTATTGAAAAAATCGAAAAATATGGTAAAAAGATGTTTTACTGCATATTTCGACGATTTGGAGCATTTAGAACACTTTTCACACAAACCTGATTTTTCAGCTAAAATACATGGACTTTCACACTTGAAATATGTATTGACACAATACTACACGAAAATGTCATATTTAAGTTACTTTCAGCATAAAATTCAATTCCATCAGTAATTCTGATAAAAAAGCTTGAAAATCCATTAGTTTTAGATAAAATCTCAGGATTGTCTCAAAAGTGTTGTAAATGCTCTAAATCGCCGAAATATGCAGTAAAACATTTTTTTACCATACTTTTCGATTTTTTCATTGCTTCAGGTTTTTTTAAAAAATAAATGAAATATTCAATATTATTTTTGAATTTCTTCGAAATTTTATGGGCTTTTTGAAAAATATGTAATATACTTTCAAATGTTGAGCAATGCTCAAAAATATCAATTCCATCAGTATATATTTTTTAAAAATACCTGAAGCATTGAAAAACTCGAAAAATATAGTAAAATGATTTTTATTGCATATCTCGACGATTTGGAGCATTTAGAACACTTCTCAGACATACCTGAGTTTTTAGCCAAAATTCATGGTTTTTCAAAGTTTTTTATCAGAATTACTGATGGAATTGAAAGTTTCGAGTATTTTCAACATTTTAAAGTAAATTACATATTTTTGAAAAAGCCCATAAAATTTCGAAGAAATTCAAAAATAATTTTGAATATTTCATATATTTTTTAAAAACACCTCAAGCATTGAAAAAATCGAAAAATACGGTAAAATCATGCATTTCTGCTTATTTCGACGATTTGGAGCATTTAGAACACTTTTCAGACAAACCTGATTTTTCAGCTAAAATACACGGATTGTCACACTTGAAATATGTATTGACACAATATTACACAAAAAATGTCCTATTTAAGTTACTTTCAGCATAAAATTCAATTCAATCAGTAATTCTGATAAAAAAGTTTGAAAATCCATGAATTTTAGCTAAAAAAATCAGGTTTGTCTGAAAAGTGTTCTAAATGCTCCAAATCGTCGAAATATGCAGTAAAACATCATTTTGCCATATTTTTCGAATATTTCAATGCTTCATGTGTTTTTAAAAAATATATGAAATATTCAAAATTGCTTTTGAATTTCTTCGATTTTTTTTAGCTAAAATTCATGGATTTTCAAAGTTTTTTATCAGAATTACTGATGGAATTGAATTTTATGCTGAAAGTAACTTATATATGACATTTTTGTGTAATATTGCGTCAGTACATATTTCAAGTGTGAAAATCCATGTATTTTAGCTAATAAATCAAGTTTGTCTGAGAAGTGTTCTAAATGATACAAACCGTCGAAATATACAGTAATACATCATTTTACCATATTTCTCGAATTTTTCAATGCTTCGTGTGTTTTTCAAAAATATATGAAATATTCAAAATTATTTTTGAATTTCATCGAAATTTTATTTGCTCTTTGAAAAATATGTAATATACTTTCAAATGTTGAAAAATGCTCAAAAATATCAACTCCATCAGTATATATTTTTTAAAAATACCTGACCCATTGAAAAAATCGAAAAATATAGTAAAATTAGTTTTATTGCATATATCGACGATTTGGAGTATTTAGAACACTTTTCAGAGAAACCTTATTTTTTAGCTAAAATTCATGGATTTTCAAAGTTTTTATTCAGAATTACTAATGGAATTGAAATTTTCGAGCATTTTCAACATTTTAAAGTACATTAAATATTTTTCAAAAAGCCTATAAAATCTCGAAGAAATTCAAAAATAATTTTGAATATTTCATACATTTTTTAAAAAACACCTGAAACATTGAAAAAATCGAAAAATATGGTAAAATGATGTTTTACTGCATATCTCGACGATTTGGAGCATTTAGAACACTTTTCACACAAACCTGATTTTTTAGTTAAATTCATGGATTTTCAAACTTTTTTATCAGAATTACTGATGGAATTGAATTTTATGCTGAAAGAAACTTAAATATGACATTTTTGTGTAGTATTGTGACAATACGTATATAAAGTGTGAAAATCCATGTATTTTAGCTAAAAAATCAGGTTTGTGTGAAAAGTGTTCTAAATGCCCCAAATCGTCGAAATATGCAGTAAAACATCATTTTACCATTTTTTCGATTTTGTCAATACTTCAGGTGTTTTTGAAATATATATGAAATATTCAAAATTATTTTTGGATTTCTTCGAAATTTTATAGGCTTTTTGAAAAATATGTAATATACTTTAAAATGTTGAAAATGCCCCAATATTTCAATTCCATCAGTAATTCTCATAAAAAACTTTGAAAATCCATGAATTTTAGCTAAAAAATCAGGTTTGTCTGAAAGGTGTACTGAATGCTCTAAATCGTCCAAATATGCAGTAAAATATCATTTTACCATATTTTTCGATTTTTTCAATGTTCAGGTATTTTTAATGTCATATATAAGTTACTTTCAGCTTAAAATTCAATTCCAGCAGTAATTCTGATAAAAAAGTATAAAAATATATGATTTTTAGCTAAAAAAATCAAATTTGTCTGAAAAGTGTTCTAAATGCTCTAAATCGTCGAAATATGCAGTAAAACATCATTTTACCATATTTTTTCGATTTTTTCAATGCTTCAGGTGTTTTTAAAAAATATATGAAAAATTCAAAAATATTTTTTAATTTCTTCGAAATTTTATGGGCTTTTTAGAAAATATGTAATATACTTTCAAATGTTGAAAAATGCTCGAAAATATAAATTCCATCACTATATATTTTTTAAAAATACCTGAAGCATTGAAAAAAAGAAAAATATGGTAAAATGATGTTTTGCTGCATATTTCGACGATTTAGAGCATTTAGAACACTTTTCAGACAAACCTGATTTTTTAGCTAAAGTTCATGGATTTTCAAAGTTTTTTATCAGAATTACTGATGGAATTGAAATTTTCGAGCATTTTCAACATTTTAAAGTATATTACATATTTTTCAAATAACCCATAAAATTTCAAAAAATTCAAAAATAATTTTGAATATTTCATATATTTTTTAAAAATACCTAAAGTATTGAAAAAATCGAAAAATATGGTAAAAAGATGTTTTACTGCATATTTCGACGATTTGGAGCATTTAGAACACTTTTCACACAAACCTGATTTTTTAGCTAAAATACATGGATTTTCACACTTGAAATATGTATTGACACAATAGGACACAAAAATGTCATATTTAAGTTACTTTCAGCATAAAATTCAATTCAATCATTAAATCTGACAAAAAAGTTTGAAAATCTATGAATTTTAGCCGAAAAATCAGGTTTGTCTGAAAGTGTTCTAAATGGTCTAAATCGACGAAATATGCAGTAAAACATCATTTTACCATATTTTTAGATTTTTTCAATGCTTCAGGTATTTTTAAAAAAATATACGAAATATTCAAAATTATTTTCGAATTTCCTCAAAATTTTATGGGCTTTTTGAAAAATCTGTAATATACTTTCAAATGTTGAAAAATGCTCGAAAATATCAATTCCATCAGTATATTTTTTAAAAATACCTGAAGCATTGAAAAAATTGAAAAATATGGTAAAATATTTTTTACTGCATATTTCGACGATTTGGAGCATTTAGAACACTTTTCAGACAAACCTGATTTTTTAGCTAAAATTCATGGATTTTCTAAGTTTTTTATCAGAATTACTGATGGAATTGAAATTTTCGAGCATCTTCAACATTTTAAAGTATATTACATATTTTTCAAAAAGCCCATAAAATTTTGAAGAAATTCAAAAATAATTTTGAATATTTCATGTATATTTTAAAAATACTTGAAACATTGAAATAATCGAAAAATATGGTAAAATGACGTTTTACTGCATATTTCGACGATTTAGAGCATTTAGAACACTTTTCAGACATACCTGATTTTTAAGCTAAAATTCATGGATTTTCAAACATTTTTTTCAGAATTACTGATGGAATTGAATTTTATGCTGAAAGGAACTTAAATATGACATTTTTGTGTAGTATTGTGACAATACGTATATAAAGTGTGAAAATCCATGTATTTTAGCTAAAAAATCAGGTTTGTGTGAAAAGTGTTCTAAATGCCCCAAATCGTCGAAATATGCAGTAAAACATCATTTTACCATTTTTTCGATTTTGTCAATACTTCAGGTGTTTTTGAAATATATATGAAATATTCAAAATTATTTTTGGATTTCTTCGAAATTTTATAGGCTTTTTGAAAAATATGTAATATACTTTAAAATGTTGAAAATGCCCCAATATTTCAATTCCATCAGTAATTCTCATAAAAAACTTTGAAAATCCATGAATTTTAGCTAAAAAATCAGGTTTGTCTGAAAGGTGTTCTGAATGCTCTAAATCGTCCAAATATGCAGTAAAATATCATTTTACCATATTTTTCGATTTTTTCAATGTTCAGGTATTTTTAATGTCATATATAAGTTACTTTCAGCTTAAAATTCAATTCCAGCAGTAATTCTGATAAAAAAGTATAAAAATATATGATTTTTAGCTAAAAAAATCAAATTTGTCTGAAAAGTGTTCTAAATGCTCTAAATCGTCGAAATATGCAGTAAAACATCATTTTACCATATTTTTTCGATTTTTTCAATGCTTCAGGTGTTTTTAAAAAATATATGAAAAATTCAAAAATATTTTTTAATTTCTTCGAAATTTTATGGGCTTTTTAGAAAATATGTAATATACTTTCAAATGTTGAAAAATGCTCGAAAATATAAATTCCATCACTATATATTTTTTAAAAATACCTGAAGCATTGAAAAAAAGAAAAATATGGTAAAATGATGTTTTGCTGCATATTTCGACGATTTAGAGCATTTAGAACACTTTTCAGACAAACCTGATTTTTTAGCTAAAGTTCATGGATTTTCAAAGTTTTTTATCAGAATTACTGATGGAATTGAAATTTTCGAGCATTTTCAACATTTTAAAGTATATTACATATTTTTCAAATAACCCATAAAATTTCAAAAAATTCAAAAATAATTTTGAATATTTCATATATTTTTTAAAAATACCTAAAGTATTGAAAAAATCGAAAAATATGGTAAAAAGATGTTTTACTGCATATTTCGACGATTTGGAGCATTTAGAACACTTTTCACACAAACCTGATTTTTTAGCTAAAATACATGGATTTTCACACTTGAAATATGTATTGACACAATAGGACACAAAAATGTCATATTTAAGTTACTTTCAGCATAAAATTCAATTCAATCATTAAATCTGACAAAAAAGTTTGAAAATCTATGAATTTTAGCCGAAAAATCAGGTTTGTCTGAAAGTGTTCTAAATGGTCTAAATCGACGAAATATGCAGTAAAACATCATTTTACCATATTTTTAGATTTTTTCAATGCTTCAGGTATTTTTAAAAAAATATACGAAATATTCAAAATTATTTTTGAATTTCCTCAAAATTTTATGGGCTTTTTGAAAAATATGTAATATACTTTCAAATGTTGAAAAATGCTCGAAAATATCAATTCCATCAGTATATATTTTTTAAAAATACCTGAAGCATTGAAAAAATCGAAAAATATGGTAAAATGATTTTTACTGCATATTTCGACGATTTGGAGCATTTAGAACACTTTTCAGACAAACCTGATTTTTTAGCTAAAATTCATGGATTTTCAAAGTTTTTTATCAGAATTACTGATGGAATTGAAATTTTCGAGCATTTTCAACATTTTAAAGTATATTACATATTTTTCAAAAAGCCCATAAAATTTCGAAGAAATTCAAAAATAATTTTGAATATTTCATATATTTTTTAAAAATACCTGAAGCATTGAAAAAATCGAAAAATACGGTAAAATGATGTTTTACTGCATATTTCGACGATTTGGGGCATTTAGAACACTTTTCAGACAAACCTGATTTTTAAGCTAAAATACACGGATTGTCACACTTGAAATATGTATTGACACAATATTACACGAAAAATGTCCTATTTAAGTTACTTTCAGCATAAAATTCAATTCAATCAGTAATTCTGATAAAAAAGTTTGAAAATCCATGAATTTTAGCTAAAAAAATCAGGTTTGTCTGAAAAGTGTTCTAAATGCTCCAAATCGTCGAAATATGCAGTAAAACATCATTTTGCCATATTTTTCGAATATTTCAATGCTTCATGTGTTTTTAAAAAATATATGAAATACTCAAAATTGCTTTTGAATTTCGTCGATTTTTTTTAGCTAAAATTCATGGATTTTCAAAGTTTTTTATCAGAATTACTGATGGAATTGAATTTTATGCTGAAAGTAACTTATATATGACATTTTTGTGTAATATTGCGTCAGTACATATTTCAAGTGTGAAAATCCATGTATTTTAGCTAATAAATCAAGTTTGTCTGAGAAGTGTTCTAAATGATACAAACCGTCGAAATATACAGTAATACATCATTTTACCATATTTCTCGAATTTTTCAATGCTTCGTGTGTTTTTCAAAAATATATGAAATATTCAAAATTATTTTTGAATTTCATCGAAATTTTATTTGCTCTTTGAAAAATATGTAATATACTTTCAAATGTTGAAAAATGCTCAAAAATATCAACTCCATCAGTATATATTTTTTAAAAATACCTGAAACATTGAAAAAATCGAAAAATATAGTAAAAAGATGCTTTACTGCATATTTCGACAATTTAGAGCATTTAGAACATTTTTCACACAAACTTGATTTTTTAGCTAAAATTCATGGATTTTCAAAGTTTTTATTCAGAATTATTGATGGAATTGAAATTTTCGAGCATTTTCAAAATTTTAAAGTATATTACATATTTTTCAAAATGCCCATAAAATTTCGAAGAAATTCAAAAATAATTTTGAATATTTTCTATATTTTTTAAAAAACACCTGAAGCATTGAAAAAATCGGAAAATATGGTAAAATGTTGTTTTACTGCATATTTCGACGATATGGAGCATTTAGAACACTTTTCACACAAACCTGATTTTTTAGGCAAAATTCATGGATTTTCAAACTTTTTTATCAGAATTACTAATGGAATTGAATTTTATGCTGAAAGGAACTTAAACGTGACATTTTTGTGTAGTATTGTGTCAATACGTATTTATAGTGTGAAAATCCTTGTATTTTAGCTAAAAAATCAGGTTTGTGTGAAAAGTGTTCTAAATGCCCCAAATCGTCGAAATATGCAGTAAAACATCATTTTACCATATTTTTCGATTTTTTCAATGTTTCAGGTGTTTTTGAAATATATATGAAATATTCAAATTTATTTTTCGATTTCTTCGAAATTTTATAGGGTTTTTGAAAAATATGTAATATACTTTAAAATGTTGAAAATGCCCCAATATTTCAATTCCATCAGTAATTCTCATAAAAAAAGCTTTGAAAATCCACGAATTTTAGCTAGAAAATCAGGTTTGTCTGAAAGGTGTTCCAAATGCTCTAAATCGTCCAAATATGCAGTAAAACATCATTTTCCCATATTTTTCGATTGTTTCAATGCTTCAGATGTTTTTAAAAAATATATGAAATATTCAAAATTATTTTTAAATTTCTTCGAAATTTAATGGGCTTTTTGATAAATATGTAATATACTTTCAAATGTTGAAAAATGCTCGAAAATATCAATTCCATCAGTATATGTTTTTTAAAAATAACTGAAGCATTGAAAAAATCGAAATATATGGTAAAAAGATATTTTACTGCATATTTGGACGATTTAGAGCATTTAGAACAGTTTTCAGACAAACCTGATTTTTTAGCTAAAATTCATGGATTTTCAAACTTTTTTATCAGAATTACTGATGGAATTGAATTTTATGCTGAAAGTAACTTGAATATGACATTTTTTGTAATATTGTGTCCATACATACTTCAAGTTTGAAAATCCATGTATTTTAGCTTAAAAATCAGGTTTGTCTGTAAAGTGTTCTAAATGTTACAAATCATCGAAATATGCAGTAAAACATCATTTTCCCATATTTTTCGATTTTTTTCAATGCTTCAGATATTTTTTAAAAATATATGAAATATTCAAAATTATTTTTGAATTTCTTCGAAATTTTATTGGGTTTTTGAAAAATCTGTAATATACTTTCAAATGTTGAAAAATGCTCAGAAATATCAATTCCATCAGTATATATTTTTTAAAAATATCTGAAGCATTAATAAAAATCGAAAAATATAGTAAAATGATTTTTACTGCATATTTCCACGATTTTGAGGATTTAGAACACTTCAGACAAACCTGATTTTTTAGCTAAAATTCATGAATTTTCAAAGTTTTTTAACAGAATTACTGATGGAATTGAAATTTTTGAGCATTTTCAACATTTTAAAGTATATTACATATTTTTCAAATAGCCCATAAAATTTCGAAGAAATTCAAAAATAATTTTGAATATTTCATATACTTTTTAAAAATATCTGAATATTTGAAAAATATGCTAAAAACGTGTTTTTACTGCATATTTCGACGATTTAGAGCATTTAGAACACTTTTCAGAGAAACCTGATTTTTTAGCTAAAATTCATGGATTTTCAAACTTTTTTATCAGAATTGCTGCTGGAATTGAAATTTTCGAACATTTTCAACATTTTAAAGTATATTACATATTTTTCAAATAGCCCATAAAATTTCGAAGAAATTCAAAAATAATTTTGAATATTTCATGTTTTTTAAAAATACCAAAAGTATTGAAAAAATCGAAAAATATGGTAAAAAGATGTTTTACTGCATATTTCGACGATTTGGAGCATTTAGAACACTTTTCACACAAACCTGATTTTTCAGCTAAAATACATGGACTTTCACACTTGAAATATGTATTGACACAATACTACACGAAAATGTCATATTTAAGTTACTTTCAGCATAAAATTCAATTCCATCAGTAATTCTGATAAAAAAGCTTGAAAATCCATTAGTTTTAGATAAAATCTCAGGATTGTCTCAAAAGTGTTGTAAATGCTCTAAATCGCCGAAATATGCAGTAAAACATTTTTTTACCATACTTTTCGATTTTTTCATTGCTTCAGGTTTTTTTAAAAAATAAATGAAATATTCAATATTATTTTTGAATTTCTTCGAAATTTTATGGGCTTTTTGAAAAATATGTAATATACTTTCAAATGTTGAGCAATGCTCAAAAATATCAATTCCATCAGTATATATTTTTTAAAAATACCTGAAGCATTGAAAAACTCGAAAAATATAGTAAAATGATTTTTATTGCATATCTCGACGATTTGGAGCATTTAGAACACTTCTCAGACATACCTGAGTTTTTAGCCAAAATTCATAGTTTTTCAAAGTTTTTTATCAGAATTACTGATGGAATTGAAAGTTTCGAGTATTTTCAACATTTTAAAGTAAATTACATATTTTTGAAAAAGCCCATAAAATTTCGAAGAAATTAAAAAATAATTTTGAATATTTCATATATTTTTTAAAAACACCTCAAGCATTGAAAAAATCGAAAAATACGGTAAAATCATGCATTTCTGCTTATTTCGACGATTTGGAGCATTTAGAACACTTTTCAGACAAACCTGATTTTTCAGCTAAAATACACGGATTGTCACACTTGAAATATGTATTGACACAATATTACACAAAAAATGTCCTATTTAAGTTACTTTCAGCATAAAATTCAATTCAATCAGTAATTCTGATAAAAAAGTTTGAAAATCCATGAATTTTAGCTAAAAAAATCAGGTTTGTCTGAAAAGTGTTCTAAATGCTCCAAATCGTCGAAATATGCAGTAAAACATCATTTTGCCATATTTTTCGAATATTTCAATGCTTCATGTGTTTTTAAAAAATATATGAAATATTCAAAATTGCTTTTGAATTTCTTCGATTTTTTTTAGCTAAAATTCATGGATTTTCAAAGTTTTTTATCAGAATTACTGATGGAATTGAATTTTATGCTGAAAGTAACTTATATATGACATTTTTGTGTAATATTGCGTCAGTACATATTTCAAGTGTGAAAATCCATGTATTTTAGCTAATAAATCAAGTTTGTCTGAGAAGTGTTCTAAATGATACAAACCGTCGAAATATACAGTAATACATCATTTTACCATATTTCTCGAATTTTTCAATGCTTCGTGTGTTTTTCAAAAATATATGAAATATTCAAAATTATTTTTGAATTTCATCGAAATTTTATTTGCTCTTTGAAAAATATGTAATATACTTTCAAATGTTGAAAAATGCTCAAAAATATCAACTCCATCAGTATATATTTTTTAAAAATACCTGACCCATTGAAAAAATCGAAAAATATAGTAAAATTAGTTTTATTGCATATATCGACGATTTGGAGTATTTAGAACACTTTTCAGAGAAACCTTATTTTTTAGCTAAAATTCATGGATTTTCAAAGTTTTTATTCAGAATTACTAATGGAATTGAAATTTTCGAGCATTTTCAACATTTTAAAGTACATTAAATATTTTTCAAAAAGCCTATAAAATCTCGAAGAAATTCAAAAATAATTTTGAATATTTCATACATTTTTTAAAAAACACCTGAAACATTGAAAAAATCGAAAAATATGGTAAAATGATGTTTTACTGCATATCTCGACGATTTGGAGCATTTAGAACACTTTTCACACAAACCTGATTTTTTAGTTAAATTCATGGATTTTCAAACTTTTTTATCAGAATTACTGATGGAATTGAATTTTATGCTGAAAGAAACTTAAATATGACATTTTTGTGTAGTATTGTGACAATACGTATATAAAGTGTGAAAATCCATGTATTTTAGCTAAAAAATCAGGTTTGTGTGAAAAGTGTTCTAAATGCCCCAAATCGTCGAAATATGCAGTAAAACATCATTTTACCATTTTTTCGATTTTGTCAATACTTCAGGTGTTTTTGAAATATATATGAAATATTCAAAATTATTTTTGGATTTCTTCGAAATTTTATAGGCTTTTTGAAAAATATGTAATATACTTTAAAATGTTGAAAATGCCCCAATATTTCAATTCCATCAGTAATTCTCATAAAAAACTTTGAAAATCCATGAATTTTAGCTAAAAAATCAGGTTTGTCTGAAAGGTGTTCTGAATGCTCTAAATCGTCCA